>NC_031783.1:3668081-3678889 GCF_001522545.3 Parus major
GCTGCTGTCCCTTCAGTCTGCTGGCAGTGACCAGCAGCAGCCGGTGCTGAACGGAGCAGGCACAGCAGCCACAGTCACCTGTGGCACAGGGCTTGGCACAGCTGGGGTGGCACCACAGCCACAGGTGCTGCTGTGGTTGGACAAGTCACAGATTCAGCCCTGTGAATCACAGAATGTCCTGAGCTGGCAGGGACCCACAGGATCCTCCAGCCCAGCTCCTGTTCCTGCACAGACACCGCGACAACCCCACCCTGGGCATTCCTGGGGTATCCAAACTCTCCCGGAGCTCTGGCAGCCTCGGGCACTGCCCATTCCCTGGGGAGCCTGGGCAGTGCCAGCACATCTGGGGGAAGAACCTGCCCTGCTCTCCAGCCTGAGCCTGCCCTGGCCCAGCTCCAGCCATGCCCTGGCTCCTGTCCCTGTCCCAGGATTGGAGCTGCCCCTTCACTATCCCTCATGAGGACATTGAACACCACAGTGAGGTCCCTCCTCAGGCTCCTCCAGGCTGAATGGACCAAGTGTCCCCAGCTGCTCCTCCTGACTTCCTCTCCAGTCCCTTCCCCATCCTCGTGGCCTCCTCTGGATGCTGTCTCATGGCTTCATGTGTTTTCTATGCTGGTGCCCCAAGGTGTACCCAGAACTCGAGGGGAGGCAGAGTTAGGAAGTGCTGGTTTCCAGTTTGTGTTGGCTGGTCAGTCACAGGGCAGAGCAGAGCATGGTGCCAGGCATGAAAGGAGTGTCAATCCCAATCTTGATTTCTGAGGGATTGATAATATCTGAACATAAATTCATTTTAAAGAAACCCATACAGTGAGCCAAGTCTGTGCCTCCCTGTGATAGCAGGCTTATATTTACTTAATTCTAATATTAAGTGAATGTAGGTGGCTGCTTTTATTTTACTTATTGTTTAAAATAATTCTTCTATTGTGGCAAGGATCAATATGAAATGTCAGATATTTTATTGTACTTACAGAAGATAACACACCTTAGGTTCTGCACATTCTGCATTTTCTGTTCCCTAGATGCCCTGGCATTAATTACATACTTCAGATCACAAATGACAGAAGATCTGAAGGGCACAGTGCTACATTTTCATTCTCATCATCTCTATCTATTTTCTGAATTTAGACAGGTTACAAAGCATTACTGAAGACTTGAGCTTGTACTGAAGCCATTTAAAAAATAGCAGTAACATGTCAAGTGTATCAAATAGTCCAGTTCCTCGCTGGTTGTCAAAGGACAAGAAATCTGGAGAGGAGGAAAATCTGGAACCAAAAGCAGTTTGACTGCATCGAGAGCCTGGAGAAATTATTTCTTACACACTCCACACAGTGGGTTCATTGCTGATTTCCCTGCTCACTGAAATGTCCTGGGGCCTGTTTCATTGCCACTCATCTCTCCTGGCTGCATTTGCTCTGCTAAGATCTGTTTATTCACTGCTGCTAAGATTGGAGTGGGCTGGGTCATTAGCTAACTCTTCAAGGTTAACCAACTTTTTGTTCTAAAATGGCTTTTTATGAAACACCTTCAAAGGTTCTGAAAAAAACTGTCATTTTCTTACCTAAAATTCCAAGAGTTGAGTGCAGCCATCATCATATTTTTAGCGAGATGAAGATTTTGCTCTCTTTCCCCTGCTCTCTCAGTGTTGTAGAAACACATTATTTTTAGTCCATTTCTTCTTTATCCATGTGCAAGAACAACAAATATCCTGAGTATATCTGTGAAGTGCTTTACTTTCCAAGTGGTTTTATAATTTGCTGGACACTAATGTTCAAATGTTTGCATATGGAAAAAAATAAGTATTTGTGTATTCAGAAATACCACAAAAGTGGTTTTCACTCCTCATTCTGGTAAACCTTTCTTCTCTTAAGCACTAAGCAAATTTCATATGTAGTCGTGCAATTTTTATGATGATTTTGACATGAAATGAATTGTAGGCTTGATCAAGATGTGTGTTCAATGACACATCTGCACAGACCAAATTTCCTATAAAAGGCTGTGATCAGCCTCAGCCAGTTTCTCTTTATTTGTGCTGGCCCTTTTTTTAGTTTTTTTTTATCCATGTTACAGCCTTAGTTTTTGGATATTGTCCTGACCAGTTTGGATCTGGAGAGTTTGTGTCCTCAAGTTGTCAAAGCACAGGGATATTGCTTTGCCATTCAGAGCAGCATCTGCAGCTACAGCTGCAGCACCAGGAGCATCCCCTGCACCTCCTACGGTCCTGGAGGGTTTCCAGACCATGCATCATCCCCATGAGCCACTCCAGGACACCAGCTTTAATACAATTAACCTTCTTCACCCTCCTTGTCATGTTTTGCCTTTTAAATTACCTGATTTTTCAGCTTCACCTGTAGTAAACCCTTCATTAGTCATTTTGGTCATGGTGTATTTGCAGAAGGGGTGAAAGTGAAGGAAATGGGCTCACAGTAGCTAAAGCCACACCAGGGGTGTAGCCCAGATGAAATCCAGGAAAAGAGAAATCCTATGGCGAAGAGAGAACTGTTTTTATTGGTTTATCCCCTTATGGTGACCTAGATGATTGTGTTAATCAAGGGGAAGGGGAAGCCTGTTATTGCCAAGCTCTGTGTTGATCTCAGGCTGCAGAGGAAGCAGGGCAAAAGTGGAACATGGAAAGGGAGCTTGCAGGTGACAGCTTCAAGCTGTAATAACGTGTTTCAGATCTGTTTGCTGTCATGCATTTTAAAAAAACCAACAACTTGTCAATGTTTTATTTCAGATGGGAAAAGTGCAGGCAAATAAATGGCTAATGGTGAGACTTCTATCACCTGCTGTATGAGAGGGGATAGCACATTTTAATAACATATTAACATATTAATGTTAGCTTCTGGATGCAGATTTGGGATGCTCCATCCTATGCCAAGCTATTGTTCAGGTTGGATTGCTTGCAGTTTGGTAAACAAACCACTCACTGCTTGATCCAGTGCCAGGATGGAATTCCTAGGGATGGAATTAGCAGCTGGCCAGAGGGATGGAGCAGTGCCAGTGAACTCTTCATGGCTTCACAGGGCTCAAAGTTCCTCCTGGTGGGTGCCAGGGCTGAAAAGTTTGTGAATCCACAGTGTCAGAGCCTGTGACTGAGCACTGGTGGCTTGGGATTTGTGTAGATCAAGGCAGTCACGTTAAATATTGCTCACATCAGTTCCTGCATGGAAAAGGCTTCTGCAGGGTTGGGATCCTGAACTGCAAATAAAGGAGCAAGAGGATAAAAGGAATAGAAATAGGTGTATTTCCTCCCCTTTCAAAACCCTCACAAAGCATTGCTGGATTTATTCCCTGTTGGCAAAGCTGAATTGTTTTATAATTATTGCACTTGTGCATCTCTCAACTGGACTTAGTAGAAGTTCACTTTAGTTAGAAGTAAAGTTGTGCTTGCAAGGCAAGCCAAAATCCAGAATACCAGCAGGTCTGAATGCAGAAACAAAATTTTTAAAGACAAAAATCTAAGAAATAAAGCATCAACTTTTACTTTTAGCAGTATTATAGCTATAAATCCAAATTCACTGCCATTACTCATCTCTCTAAGGTGCTGATTTTCTCGAAGTGATGCTAGGAAAAAAAACCCACCCAAAAGTGAATTAAAATCTAAATCTTAAGTTATCACACAAATGTTTGCTATTTATACTGTCCATCTGTCTATGGTGCCTGACAGATAATCAATATACTCTTACAAAAATAAAATAAAATAAAATAAATCCTGTTGCTCTGGAGAAACACAGCCCTGAGCCCAGCTAGAAGTCCCTGTGATACCCTGGCAGCTCTCTGTGCATAGCTGCATTTGCAAAGTGGTCTGAGAAATAAGGGCAGATGAATATTTTCTAATAACTGAGTAGTTAAATCGTGGGATTGGTAGCAAGAACATCTGTGTCCTACACTCTGTTCTTGGGCAAGGCTGCTTGGGGCTGCAAGGAGTGGGCAGTGCTGCCCGCTCTCAGTTGCACTAACACTGATTTATTTGTGTTTTTTGCGTGGGGGAAATGTTTGCATTTTGCTGCTGAGGTTTGGAAGAAATTCAGGTTTTCTTGCTTGGTGATCAGCAAGCTGTTGTGTGGAGCTCAATTCTTATGGTTCCAGTTTTTCCCTCCTCGTGGGCCTTTCTATTGAAATTTGGGGCTTTTCAGGGGGCTGGATTCAGTGGGAGGTTGGTGCTGTCTTTTGGTGGAAAGAATGCCTAAACTCCAGCTTCTGCAGATGACTCATGTAGCACAGCTAATCAGAGTCACAGTGCTTCTTCATACATCTGATTATCTATGTTTGTAGCAGGCTTATTTTCATTAGGGAAGCAAACTCGAAAGCTATAATAATCCAGTAAATTATTATGTACAGTTGTATAGATGTGAGTTGAATTTTTTTCATGGTATCAAAGAGAAATGGTCACTGCAATGAAACAAATTCTGCTTGTATTTGTGCAAGTCCATGAATAACTAAATATGTAAAGTGAAACATTTTTTCCTCATTTACCCTTCAGGTTTTGCAGAATGCTATTTTTTTGTCTGTTTTTCAGCTCATGATAAACTTCTGTGGTAGAATCTTCCAGCTGAATCTGAAAGGTTTTTGCAGGTCTTTGAAGTACAAGCCTTTATCTAGTTTGGGATGTGTGGCTCTTCTTAGCAAGTTAATAGAATCTACCTCCTGAGACATTATGGGGTAAAATGTTAAATAAATGCATGATTATTGCATTAAATCTCAGGGAAGAAAATGACCATTTTGGAAATAAAATTTTTGTTATTGAGTGACTTTTCAGGGTTCTGAAGGTTCAGCCAAAACAAAATTGAAATCATTATAATGAAAAAGCCTGCAGCACACAAGTTCTATTTAGCCTTATTTATTTCTCCTAGTGAGGCATTTTTAATCTTTTCAAAGGTGAGTTTGAGAGCTAATTGTTGATTTTACTGGTTTTATTACTACACCAACATAATGAATTTTTGACCTGCTGAAAGAGCAATGAACAAGTTCAGCTTTGAATTCTCGGGAATGCCAGGGCTGCTGTTCTGGCACGATGGGGTCTGGAGTGAGAGCAGCCCACCCTCAGGACTCTGCTGTCTGCACGAGCACCAGAGCTGTGCCAGCAGCACCATCAGCTGCTTGGAACAGGTTAATAGTCAATAAAAGTGCTGGGGTGTGTTCAGAATGGGAGTAGAAGCAGAGAGGAAGGAGATGCCTTTGGTGGAGTGCAATAAGTCCGGTTGGTTCTGATAGTTTAGCTGTAGCTGGTACCACATGGTGCAGCCAGCAGAAACCCACAGGGGCATGCAGAAGTCACCTGAGGGTAGCTGGGTTTGCAGAAAGAGTCATTTCCCCTGCCCTCTGTCACTGCCTGTGCCAGTGTGTCTGGTGGCTCTGTTGCAGGTGTCTCACTGCCCATCCCTCGAGCCCCAGTAGCTGCTCCTGCACATCCCACGCCCCTGGCAGGCTGCAAACCATGGGCAGCAGCCTCTGCTTTAATTCTTACTGTATTGGCACACAGAAAATGCCCAAAATACCTCATGCAAAACAAAAAAAAAAAAAGAAAAAGTGCCTAGAATATTTAGCAATTCATTTTGCAATTAGAAATTTGCTGGTCATCATCCTGCCCTGGGACAGATTTCAGAGTAGTAAAGATGTTTTTTAAAGTCATTCTGTCAAATCATTTGAATTAGTTCAAAGGGCAGTTCACACAATTTCAGAAAATACTGTTTGTGTCTTTTCCCACTGTTCCCAGATTTTGAAAAGTTACTGCTTATGTCTGAAGGCAAGAACTGAAAGTGCTGTGGGAGAGCAAGCAGCTCCCTGCACACATCCCCAGCACCGGTTCTGCATGAGAAACAGCGCTGAACTTCGTCGGGAGAGTATTTTGAGCAGGTCCAGTTGATAAGCACTCCAGAATCAATATTTCATGTTATTCTACTATACAAATATAACACTGATAGCGGCAGCACTACAAGAGGCTGGAAAGAAGTCAATGTCACAGGCAGTTGGCATTCAGGCTGCATGTCCAGCAGGCAGCTCCTGCAGCTCTGGCTCTGCTCTGGCCAGGGCACCGTGGGATGGAGAGCCAACACCAGCCATGCTCACAGCAGCTCTGGGTAAGTCTCCCTAACCTTCTGCCCCCTTTACTGCAGCCACACTGGGAAATTTCTGTAGAAATGCTGAGTATTTTTTTCTTAAACCGAATCACTGTGTTGAAAGGATCGATTTTAATGCCCTGAAATCAAAATTTTGTTACTGATCTTGAGACCAACGGCAAATATTTTGCTCAGAGAATTAACTCTGGTTTTGAATCAGATAATTCTCTCACAATAAAGACTCTGGAAATTCTCTGTAAGGAAGATCAGCGCTCTTTGGCATTTATGTTTTTTAGTTAGAGGATGTAGCAATGGGAAGACAGAATAATGAATTGGCAGGAAGGCAGGGAAGTTAGAGGAATATAACTGGTGCTTATGCCCATTACTGTTGCAGGTTTTTGACATTTAAAGTGGTTTGCAACCCTTCTCTTATCTGAGCTAATGCCAGACAATCAGTCACCCTGGCACAGCAGTTCTGTGCCTCTCTGTTAGTAATGCTGCTGATAATTGATGTGCAGCAGCAGAATTTATAAATGAAATTAGCTCCCCAAAGTTTAAGTATGACTGTGATTGAAGCAGTAATGATAGAGTTCATGCAAGTAGGTTTGCCATTTATCTGAATGTATCATTACTGACAGTGCTTTTTCGTTAACATTTTGTTATCCTTATTCATGTCATTGTTATAATGTCCTCTCAGATACCTGCAAATTAAACTGACTTGTACTCGGTGCTGATCCTTCCTGCCCACCCCTGCACCTCCTTCTTTGGAATTAATTTGTGCAACATTTGATTTTTAAGATCTCTGTGAGCATCTCCAACATAGTCAGAGGAAAGTGCTGTTCAAATAATTGGGGAACAGCTTTGGCTTTCTTGTCAGTAGAAGGCTTTTCCATGCTTTATTTGTCAGGAAGTCACAATATTAGCATTTTAATTCAAAATTCAAAAAGTTGGGTTTAGCTACAAATAAAAGTGAATAGAAACAGAATTTTTAACAATCCAGCAATGTTTCAGACTTTGGACTCAAAATCAAGAGAGCCCCACATTACCATGGATTTGATAATATCTTTAATCTCAGAGACTCTTTAAAACTCTGATGAAAAATTACTGAAGAAGACACAATTTTGGAGAAGATTCCATGGTAATCTGAAAATAAAGTGGTTAAATATAAGTTGAGTCAAATAGATCTGATTTTTTAAAAATAATTCATCAGTTTTCTGAATCTTCAAAGCCAGAACTTGATTATCTCATTTTATGATGGTTTTCTCTTGTTCCAGTTACTTCTGCATGTAGAGATTTTAAAGGGCTGTAGGGCAGAAGGTTTTTGGTATTAGCAAATATCAAACAATTTGTTAGAGAAAGTTCCATCATCTCCATTCTGTATAGCAAAACCCCAGAAATTCTGTGCAAAGAGGAGAGATTTGAATAATTCAAATTACCTTGATTTTCTATAAGGATAGATAAGTACAAATGATTTGTTCTTTTTTTGTTTGGTTGGGTTGTTTGGTTGTTTTACTAGATCAATTTCTCTAATAAACTACATTGAGACCTGAAAAGGAAAAGGTTATATTTGTATGTTTCCCATCACTGGAGTATTTTTTCTAAAATTTCAGCAAAGATGGGGAAAAAAAATCCAGCCATTTAAATCAGACATAGAAATACTTGTTTTTAGAAATCCATCCAACCCTCAGCACTGACTTAATTTTAGTTCTCAGAACTGTTTTGCTTTAATCCCTTTCCAGCCACGAATTAAACTGACCAAAATATTTGCAGTGCATCTACTGCATACCAAGGGAATGTCCACACTTCCTGGCCTGCCTGGGAACTTCTGCATTTCTTACCTCATCAGGAGGTTGAAATGAATGAACACAAATGTGATTTCAGAAGGTTATGCCTGGTTTCAGTGGTGCTCATTTCAGTCTCTGCAGCAAGAGAACTGGAGGGCTTCCAGTTTATTCTCTTTTTCAGTAGAGGAGCCATCATCTTTGAGCGTCTTCAGCAAGTTCGGTATCATAAGGAGACTACAGGATCAAACAGGATCTCTCTTGCTCAAAACATTGTAGAATATCCTATATCCACATGTGTGGTTCTGCCTTTCTGGCAGTGTTTGAATACTGGGACCAAAGAGGTAAAGAAGCTGTAGCTTCTCAGATTTCAAATCTTTGCCTGTTTAGTATTTTGGGGATGTTTTCACATGGTAGGAAGACAGTAGTGGTTGATTGCCTGGACACCTTTATTTTGAAGAGTTCCCTTTAACAACACATAATTTGTTACATCAGGTTTTGGTTGCTTCATTGAATGCAGTTTATTCTTCTAATGGATTTTATTTAATTAGCAATGTACTAATTGATACACCAAACAAGTTCAGTGAAGTCAAGGACACAACCTCCCCAAGGTTTTGCCAGCCATCTAATTTATGTGAATTTCCTCTAAGTCATGACAGTGATGCTTTAATCCTTTAAACCCCAGATGGAAATTGAGAGACAGAACACATTTGTTAGTTTCTGAGGGGTGAAGTGTAAAGCTCTGAAATGCCAGGGTGTTACTGTGTGACAGCCCAGGGTGTGTGCCGTGGGGTGGGGATGGGGAGGGTGGCACTGACTCAGGGCTCCCCTTGTTGGTGGCAGAGTGCTGAGGAGAGGTCCAGCTCACCCTGCCCAGGGCTCTCTGCTCTGCACAGGTGTGAGGACACCTCTGTGACTTGTTTTTGCTGTTTAATGTTTGGTGGGGATTAGGCATTCTTCGTTTCTAGGTCTGTCTTCCCATCTCCAGAGACAGAGTCCATTTAAAGGGAGAAGGGATTTTGGAGGTTGCCTTGGAGGAGCAGAGATCAGAGTCAGGTGAGGGCTGTTAAAGAGCTGTCTCTGTCCTCCCTCAGGACAAGGCTGAGGTCTCTGCAGGGGTGTAAACACATCTCTCTGCCTTTCTGGGAACTTCTCAGAGGGCAAAGCCCTGCCCTCCAGTTCATCTTTGGGCAGGACCTGTGACCCCTCTGGGTACAAACCTGAGCCTGGGGTGTTAGGCTGAAGGACACCACTTAAGGAATGTTCAGGAACGTTCTGAGAAGTCCATCTCTGCCACAGCTGGCTGCCAAGGGAGATGCTGAAAAGACGGGACACTTCTGCTGAAATGTCAGCAAACCTGGGATTTAGCTTTGTGGTCTGTTTTTAAGGACACTCTTTATTAACTCTGTCCATGAAGTGGTTACCAAAATGGTACCAGCAGTACTTGTCTCTGCTTCTAGCAGGAAGGACTTTTCATAAAAGTTAATCTTCCCTGAGCAAACAAATTTTAATCTGTGGGTTCCATCATCTTCTGCTTTTTAATAGTATTGCTCTTTTAATATCACTTCTTTTCTAACAAGATCATACCCTGCTCCCTTAGGCCATGTTAAAAAGGTCAGTCACAGAGTGGTATTTTAATTTAAATAAAGAGTGAAAGACAGAGTGTTTTTGCTAGAATACTAAAAGATCACCTATTTAAATCTTCCTTTTAATGTCTGTTTAACTATCATTCTTTGAGGCTTTTTCTATGACCTTCAACATAATTTAAACTTAATTTTTTAATTCATTATTCATGCCATTAAATACTGAAACCCATTTCTTGCTGCAGTTTATTTCTCTATTAAATGCATGTGTTCTGCTGGTTTTGTTTGGTTCTGTGATGAATTCTGATGTAGTGGCATTTTAAAACACAGTAGAGAAGAATGCTTATTTTGAGAGGGGGCAAAAAAACCTCAACGTGTAAATGTTGTATCACATCAACAAAATGATTTAAGGTAAAATGAGGGGGTGGGGGAAAGGCAGGTTGAACTTGGGGCCTCTTACCTCGATAAATTCTGTGTAAATGCCACATTCTGTGCTGCCCTGTGTGGGCTGGGGATGGGCTGCTCCGAGCATTCCCAGTTTCTGGAGTGCTTCAGCTTCACACAGCAATAACTGTGGCAGCTCCACTGACACCCTGACACCTGCTCTACATCATTGTTTTGGCTTTCCCATTCTTTCCTCACCTGGTAATTGAGTTTCATGGCTTGGTGCAGGAGATGGAATGAACTGCAGATAGTTATGTTATTATAGATTAGCCACAGCGATACTGGGGTTTGTAGAGACCTGATATGCTGCAGCAAAGCACCCAGAACTAATATCACCAAATAAAGGAAATAAATTAAGCCCTTAAAATGATGTATTTTCATTGCCAGGGAGCAGTTTTTCCACCCCTCCTAGAGCTGATATCTCATTTGCTGTACCCAAGTGAGGGCTGCACCCTTGCACAGCAGTGTGAAGATATATAGATTCTCATCACTGCAAAACACGTGCACTGTTAGTTTTTTGTTGTCTGTCAGCATTCAGGTACTTTAGTAATATAAACTACTGTATTTTTTCTCACTTGATTCAGTGGCCTCAAGTGTGGCGCATTCCCAAGCAGTTGGGCAGTGTTCTGTTACTGTCACCTCCCAGAATTTCTGTCTGACACTCATTAGCAGTAAGAGTTAATTGGAGAAACTTTTGAAGAGGGTACTGTGCACTGTTAAGGAAAAAAAGGTGCCAAAGAAAACAAGGTTAAGTTGTAAGAGTGAAGTGGCAGAGCTATAATATTTTAGTGTTCCTTTGGGGTTTTGTTAAAGCAGGGGAGAGAAAGAAAGAATTTCCCTAAAGCACAAAGTTGCCCTGAATTTGGGACAGTTCTGTGGGTGGCAGGAGCACGGATGCCACATGAGCCTGGGGCATTGTCAGCACTGTCACAGTGACC
>NC_031783.1:3679682-3697337 GCF_001522545.3 Parus major
TCCCTGAGCCAGGGGTGTCCCTGTCCCTCTCTCTCTGTCCCCCTGGATCCTCAGCAGTGTGTGACATCCCTGCTTTCTTCCTTCTCCCCATTCTGGAGCACATCCAAGGAAATGCAATATCTGACCAGAGCATCTTCCAGTGATGGGTGAGCCACAGGCCCTACCTGTGGTATTTGATAAAGAGAATTTCAGCTCGTCACTGATGTTTTTCTGTGCCTGTAGCACCACTCCCACCAGCCCAGGGGGCATTACCAGCCTTCCCAATAATCCTGGCAGCCAGCACTGCCCAGGGAGCCCTTCAGCTGCTGTCCCCTCTGCTGAGCAAACACCAGCATGGCCCTGCCATCCCTCCCCAGGCTGCCAGGGCAAACTCATGGGCTCCACAGCTCTCTTCAGTTAATGGAATCCATATATTCTGTCACCCCAGAAGACCTCCCTGGGAAATTACCTCCCCTTTCCTTGCTCTTTGAGAAGAGTTATTGTGTGGGAGCTAAACTGGGATTAGGAGCTTTTATCCATAAGCTACATCTATAATAAATATATATATCTTCATTTTATTATTTTTTTTTTTTTTTATTAATCCTCTCCTTTTCCCACCTCCCCTTTCAAGATCTTGAGGGAAGGAGACAATTTGTGACAAGGTTAAATTTCTGTGCTGCTTGTTGAAACACTACATTAGGGCAGAATTTGAACAGCTTTGGTGAAACACCAGATTTCTATGTACCATTCTCATTTCAGTTTCAAAAAATACAATAATGGGTAGAATAATCTTCTAATTCTATCTTATAGCAGATGGAATGTGTGTTCTGGACCATATGGCTGCTGATTTGGGCTGTTTGGGATATCCTGTTGCTTTTACCATATATGTTGTTGCTTTGGGACTTGCTGGTGTGATGTTGAAGCACATCCATTTCAATTCTTCACAAGTTCTTAATTAAAAACACTTTAACTGTGAAATATAGCTAGATCTAGGGCTGCCTGAGTTTTGTGTCAGGCTTTACATGAAATATATGCAGAGAACCACTTTATTGGGTGTGTAGACAGAAGATAAAAAAAGAGCCTTATTCTTATGTATATTTTGAATTTATTTTAGTGTCACCAGTGTAAAAAGAATTCTGTTAATTTTGCTAAAAGATACTGTGCACGTGATTTTCTCAGTTTACACAAAAGTAGTATTTGTGGGAAACTTCAGATAAAAATTATCTTTCGATTTGTCAGAGAAATGAGTCTCCTGTTTCCATTCCAAAAAACCAAGATGGATAATCTGGAGCTTGCAAAGGGGTCCATATTAAATTAATTCTTCACAAAAATGTTTGTGTATTGATGAGCTGAGATCTTATTTATAAAATGTGATTATGTTAAGATGGTGTTGTTGTCTCTCCAAGATTGAGAAGTTTGTTTGATAAATGACCTCTGTTGGGATTCTCAGCAGAGAATTTGGGAGCTGGAGTGATTTTACACCCCATTGGTGGTGCTCTGATTTGTGTTATTGTCCTTGACAGGCGAGCTGTGCTGGGGCACAGCCACCACCTTTATGTAAAACACTTCTGTGTCACCTGTTGGGGCTGTGCAGCAGAGCAAGGCGTCAGTTTTAGCAATTCTCATTGCTGAGGAACAGCTCTTGGTGGATTGTTCTCCCTTCAGAGCTGTGCACCACGTCCAGTAACAAGCACAGCTCTGTGCTGAGCTCAGCTCCAGCCCAGGGGGTGCAGGGTGACCCCAAATTTCCCTGCTGGGGCAGGCTCAAGGCACGTCTGAGCCCTGCCCTCTGCTCCAAAGGCAAAGGAAGTTTATGAGAGTGATTATTCCATCTCTTTATGCATCTCCTGGCGAAAGAGCCCACCCTGGAGTCCTTTCTGAGCCCATGCTGATGAGCTCAAATTACCACCTCTCCATGGTATTAAATATGTACCTTTTTCCTGGCTTAATTAATAGAGCCTCTTTAGTGTTGCCTTTCCTCAAACTGAGTCTTTTCTCACCTTATGTTTTGGAATGATATACTCAAACCAGTCACAGGTGCAGAATTTTCCTGAATAATAAGATTCCTGCCTTGGTCTGGTTTTATTTTAATTTTTATTGTGGTAATGCAGTTTGAAAATAACAGTCTTTTGAGTGACTTCTGTAGAATTTAAAATCAGTAATTGAAACAAAAGCAAAACACCTTTTATAAAGATAAATCCACTTAGAATCCGTTTAGAAGTGTGTGGTACACTGCACACAGAAGCCTTAGGCCCATCAGCTTCAGCATTTGTCCAACATGAACAGATTTTTTCCAGCATGAGCCTGTCTTTAACTGAGATGGAAAGTCAGTATCATTCTTTTTGCCTCTAAATGCTTTATTAAAAGTATATATTTCATGTGAGCCTTTGCACCTACAGAGGCTTTTCTTCCCTAGATGAATTGCAATGGTCCACACATGGATGTAGAAGCTATTATTTTCCCAGCAGGATGTTAAACTGCTCATCAACTCTTGCAGAGCCAAAACACTTATGAAAAGCATGCAGGTGAAGGAGCTGCAGCTCTAATAACCACGGGTCAGCACTTCATCTCCAGCCAGGAAATCTTTCCCCCCTTCAAAGAAGCTTTGCTCCCAAGACCTGGACACTTTATGCTGCAGAGAACTGTTTTACTGGGGGCTGGAAATCATCAAAAAAGGTCCAACTTTTTTTGCTGAAGCAGACACAGGTTCTGCCTGTATCACAGACCTGCTCTCCAGGTAGGATCTGGCTGCTGCTGCTACTCCCCAGCCTTGTTTTGCAGGGTGTTGCCAATTAAGCCATTTTAAACATCACCCCTACATCCTCCTGCTCTGACTTAGACCCCATTACTGTGATTTGAAAGGCAGAAAGAGGAAATCAGGTTTATCAATATTAAAATGCATTACTTAGTGTCGAGGAGGATTTGGTAAACTGGTTAACCCATTTGTACCAGGAGTTTTCCATAATTGTAGATTACACTGAGAAAACCTGGTAATTCATATTTCTTCTATTTTTATGTGTTTTTTTTTTTTTTTTGGTTTGTTTGCTTGTTTTTCCTCAGCTGTATAAACATGTTACAATGCCTATTAGGAAAACTACAGTGATGGGATTTTAAATTAGGATAGGATTGAAGAAAATGGAAAGTGGATTAGAGTAACCCCAAAGAAACAGCACTGTTTGGACAGGGACTTTTCATGTGGACATGTATTGATTGATGGGGCAAAGGGGACTGGCCTTAAACTGAAGGACATTTAGATTGGAAATTGGGAAGAAATTCTTCTCTGTGAGGGTGGGGAGGCCTGGAACTGTTGTCCAGAGCAGCTGTGGCTGTCCCTGGATTCCTGGCAGTGCCCAAGGCCAGGCTGGACAGGGAGAAGCCTGGGATGCAAACAATGCACCCACCAGGGAGAGAGGAAGGTGTCCCTGCCCATGGCAGGGGTTGGAACAAGATGAGTTTGAAGGTTCCTTTGACCCAAGCCATTCTATGGTTCTAGGAATATATTACATTTAGCACTTAGATAATCTGTTCTATACAATATTCCAACACCCTGTTTAGTTGAGCTGTGGAAATCCACGTCAGCCTTTATACTCATAAAGTACCTTTGCTGTGGATTGTGTTCATCCCTTTTTGCTGACTTGGGTTTTCTCCACCTTGCTATTTGTTCCTCTTTGTTTGCAGGAATGCTTGTCAAGTGATTTGCTGTCCCCCCAGCTGACTCTGCTGCTTCCAGCTCCCATGGACAGTGAATGTTTCCCTAGCACTTCTCTTTGCATTCTGTAGTAGCTGTCAGCTTTCTAATTTCATTTCTGTTCGTGGGGGTGCCAACATAAATGAGAAATGTCTATAAATCCCCTCTTCTCCAGATTATAAAGCAGTAACTGATGCTGTTTAGGACAAGATTGCTCTTACCTGTGGCTTATTTCAGACTTAAATACTTTCAGTAACTTTTTTTTTTCCAGTGTCTGAATCTATCCACTTCTGCACGTATTTGATTAGCTATGCCAAGTTCTGTGTTTTTCTGGGAATACAAGATGCCCTATGCTGTTAATCTTTTTACAGCAATGATTGACTCAAATGGTTTGTTGGAAAATGAAGAAAAAACATATTTAGCAAAGATCTCTGGTAGAGTTAATTTGTCTCCCTGTGGCTCTGAGATGTGCAATTCAGATTTCTGCATGCTGTGGACACCCTTGTCAATGTATTGATGAAGGCCTGTGGGAATACAGCAGTTTTAAACAATATTTTAAAGCAGAAATTCCAGGGTACTTTATATGGTTTATATTCTTTTTGTCCTCAGCAACAGTAAAAATACAGCAAAACTGAAGGATACTTTATTTACATTTTTAAACAATAGATGATTTTTCAGGATGCTCATTAAAATGGGAAATCATAAATGATGAAAGGTTTTCTTTAATGGAAAGTAAAAAAGTCATGACATCACCAGAATATATTGGAGCCCAGGAAGCAGAGCAGCTCAGAATTCCAATGAGCTGTGCTGCTCAGGCTTTCTCCTGCACGAAGGAAGAATGTATTTTCTGTTTCTGTTGTATGTTGTTATATATTTATACACAAAAGTGTATAATGCAAAAGAAGTTATTCCATCAGTAATGTCCAAGAGCTGCACACCAGGCTGGGAGCAGCTGAAATTTGTTCATTAAAAGTTCATGGTCTGTTGACCTTTTCTCGTTCAAGCCTTGTATTGAGTCCATTCCTTATCTCTGCTGTGCATGGCAGATTGTTTAGCATATTTCTTGTGTAGAGAGTGACTTTGAGTGCCACAAGGACCTCACTTGGCACTTGCAGGCATAAGCAGAATGTGTTTGAAAATGTTGCTGTGCTCTCTAGTGGATAATTTAGTTATAAGTGTCTAAGAAATTAGTATCAACAGCAGTTCCCAATTTATATTTCACTTCAGTGAAAGACCTGCCGTAAGACCTTGAGCAGAAGGGCTCTGCTGAAGTGCAGGGCTGTGTCTGCAGGGAGCAGCTCCCAGCTCTTACTGCACACATTTCCTTTCTGTGCTCAGGGGAGAGCCCACATTCTGTAGAAGCTTTTTTTGAAGACTGATTTTCAGTGGAGGAAGAGGACTTGATTTGACAGCCTATCTCAGATCAGGAGAGATGAGCTGACTCCACATCTTGTTCTTGCCAACAGCCCTTGGCTGGTCCCTCGGGCACCCAGCTACAAGTGTTGGGGACACACCTGGGCCCTCACCTTCAGGATTCCACAGCAGAATCCAGAATCCATTGCCTGCTCCTGACCTGTGGCAGTGCTCCTGCTACTAGGACTCCTTTCTGGGTTAGTCAGTGAGCTTCTATTTGGCTTTCCTAGCTCCATTCTTATTTCCTTCAGTCTGTTCAAATCTTTGTACTCCAGCCTGTGCTCTTCAGTCTTCAGGCAATTATTTTCCAGCCCTATTCTTTCCAGTCCAACAACCATCTCTGGTGGTATCCTGCAGAGTTCTCACATAGCTCAGTGCTGATTTACACTGTGACTCAGGCTGTCATTCCAGTTGTCCTCTCCTTTGCTTGGCCTGTCAGTTCTGTGTTGAAGACCTGCCATTTCTGCTTATCTGAGTCCTTTCCAGCTGCATGAAATTTACTGAGCTTATTATTATTATTATTATTTGAAGATTTTTATACTAGAATTGGCAGAAATAAAAATGTCTTTCCTGGGAAAACTTGATTTCCAGTGTTCTACATGGCTTCTTTGATGTGTGCCCAGAACTGTGTATAAAGATGCCTGGAATGGTGAATGGTTCTAATGGCCAAATAATTGGGGCAGCAGATTTGAATCAATGACATCCTGCCCCATTTTGCAAGAAAAAAATAGTTTGGTTTGATTCTTCATTGAGCTTCTGTTGTCAAGCTCAGCACTGAAAACCTGTGCAAACTTTTCCCCACTTTTCAATGAATGTTTTCACAGAATTCTTAAAATCTGCTTGCAGTTGTAGCTGTCTGCACTTCTGCCTCTGTGTGCAGGTGCATGGGGAGTAGTTCAGCTCTTACTGAGTTGTGCCCAGGCAAGTGATTTCATGTCTCCTTGGTTATGGTAAAAATGATCCCATTTTGTGCCATTTTATTGGTCTTGATCAGTGATTGGTATAAGAATCCAGAGAATTAAATCTTGCTGTATTCTCAACAGCTGTCCAAGCCTGCATTTGGAGTAGATTTAGATTCTTTTCGAAGTCTTTGATGGGAAGTTGTTTGCCTTCATGCACATGCCAGCCTCTCACTATTCCAGGTGATTCAGCTGTGACTGTTCAGGTGCCTTTTTTAGGTCTTCTGTTTGCAAATATGCAAACAAATTGAATAGGAAACAGGAATGAGAATCTGAGTTCTCTCTTTGGTGGTGTTTTTCTTCTCCTTGGTTTTGGCATTTAGATTAGATTTAATTTAGTTTCAGGTTTCATGCCAGATTTGAAGGTAATGATGAGTTTTAATTTTACATTTGTTGTTTCATGCTTTCATAATAACAGTATGAATTCGACAATTCCAATAAATACTGCATAACTCCACAGGTTAGAAAACACAGTTTATTTGCTTGGGGTGATGTGTAGCTATAAAAATGTAAAGAAATATGGAATATTACGTTCTCTTGAAATACTGGTAAGTTTTAAGGATGTAGATGGAGCAGCCATTTAAATATCCAAGAGGGGCTGTGTTGGGAAATCTGCAGAGTAGGGGTGACACTTGGAAGGCATTTGTGTCACGAGGAGCAGCTGAAGTCACTGTGTGAAGTTGGCATGAAATAATAAAACTTCCAGAGCAGAGGTGATGTGATGGTCACTCCCTTCTCTAGGTGTGGAAGTTAATAAAAATGGGAGAATCTTTAAGTGGTATTCCAAAAGTCATCCTACTCTGAGTTCAATTAATGAAATCACCCAAACCCCACAGCTCTTAGAATAATACAAAAAAGCCTTAATGATGTGTGACAATCCATGAGCATGCAGGAATTTTTCTTTTCTGTTGTAAATTAAGCCTTACTCTTCCCTACCTTTTATTAAAAGGTGATGGCATTTTATTGCCAAAGCCCTGGCAGTCAGAGCCTTCCAGCCTGTTGTGAACAGCTGATCTAAAAACTTCTTTTACAGAATATTCCTGACCATTGTTCCTGGCATTGCAATTCAGAAACATCTCTGGTACTTTTCTATGTTCCAAATAATCACAATCAGGTTGTACTTGCTTATCTATTAAGGTTATTAAATTAAAATACTAAAATTAAAAATAATTAATAAAATATAAAATTAAATTAAATATATGTGTATACAAATATATATGTCATGTTTATTCAGTGCAGCAGACATTCAGGTGAGCATTTGGATCACTTGTTTTTCTTGGGTTCTCTGCCTCATTGATGGAATAATGGTGAACTGTATTTCTTTTAAAAGCCTCATCAAATGTATTAGTTTGTGAACATTTCTGTGACTTTTTAGACATAGAAATATAAAAATATAGATATATCACATATATATATAACTAAAAGGATAACCTCCTAAATATTTTTGTTCTTTCTTTTCAACTTTCCACTAGAATGAGATATGACATACTGAAGCTTTGAGTAATATTTTATTGCGATGCAGTAAAAAGTTGACTTGCAGTTTTATTATTACTGTAATTTTCATTCAAAATTTTATATCCACAAATGAATTTTTTTCCAGTTGTAGTCAATGTGGAATATGTTGCCCTGACTCGTGTCCTGAATTTTTACCCTTTCCCTTATGTGCTGTTCAGAGTGTGAATGCCATTTTGTTTCCCAGGTAAAATTAACACTCAGTAGTGTTTTACAGCCCTGCAGTTTACCTTCAGAACGGGGGGATTGAGGGTTTTCCTTATGAGAAGAGAGGGACAGTGAAATTCTGTGAACCTCAGAAGACACTAGGAGTTGTGGCATGTGGTAGGAGCAATAATTCTAACATCAGGAGGGGAAACCCACTGGCACTAGAATGGAATGGTAGTGCTGCCTTTCTGAGTGCTTTCAAGAAGAAAGATCTCCCTGGAGAAGCATGTTTGGTGGAAGCTGGTGTCTGGAGCAGGGATGTGGTACAATATTATTATGGAAGTGGCATTTTCTGTCTCCTCATTTGGAATCTTGAGTTTCCTGTGGTGCCAGCTCTAGCTCTGTGTCTTTATTCCAGTATCAGGCTGAAGGGCTCTCAGTGTTCAAATAACGAGCTTTCATTTTCTGCCACTGGGAGGGGGCAGAAATGCTCGTGGCCTCAATGACCCAGCTTGTCCCTGAGGAGCCCGAGTTTGCATTTCTGCCCCAGCCACACCTCTGTGTGCCTGAGCATCGCTCCTGGGAGAACTCAGCTGGCTGAGCAGGGAGCTGCAGCTGCCTGCCACACACATCTGCCCAGCCTCCAGACCAGCTCCGTGCCCAGGACAGTCTGTCAGCCCTCAAAATGTCTGTTTTCCCATGCTGCCTGCATTTTAAAACATCCATTCTGGTGCAGATTCCTCAGGGCCACATTTCTGGCACCCAGTTTCTAGGTTATGTCTAGATGCAATTGCTGTAGACAGCCAGGTATCACCTTTTAGTCATAGAAATGTATTATACCCACAGTTCAGTTATTCCTGAGTTTCTGTGCACCCCATCTCTTTGAGCCATCAAAAATGTCCACTATATCCAGGCTCAGGGAGTTATGAAGCAGCAGAATACACTGTGTCCTCTTCCTTTTCAAGGTTTTCCATCCTGGAATTTGTTTCTCTCCCTACGATCCCTGACCCATGCAGGGCAGAAAGGAGCTGTCCATCTGAGTTTTACTCCACTCTTGTGAGGGATGGTGTGGCATGCACGTGTTTTGAGATTCCTGCCATTGATACAGAGAAATGAGAAAGGAAACACCTGATGAACTTGTTTTTCTTGCCTCTTGTGAGCAATATATTGTGCTCAAAAGAGTCCTTATTGTGCCATTTGAGTTGGTGAAATAAAAGTAAAGACTTCTTATTTTCTAACAGCTTCTTTTCCCAGTGGTTGTCCAATAATCACCACCACTTCAGTCACAGGGTCAGGGGGTTCACGTGTCATTAACACACTCTGAAAGCCTCTAATGCCTTTCTGATTTAGTCATTTTTTGATTTATTCATTTTCTTGCTCTACAGTTTTGGGTGGATCCCTCACAGTCCTAAACCAGGGAGTGCCAGGGTGCTTTGCTGCTTTCACAGTCCACTTGTGCAGCCAGCAAGGAGAATCCTTGGAGGAATGGCACAGAGGGTGCTGTTGCTATTGTGACTACCAAAATTATCTCACAAGTTTAGTGCTTTTTGATAGGTACAAATTAATCTTGTGATGGGTACAAATTAATCTTGTGATGGGTATGCCTTGGAAATGGGTAATTCTGATTCAGAGAAAAAATTTTGAGATTTTACTTACCAAGATCTGCTGTTGCTTTGTGATCTGTTGTGCTTTGGGAGCATTAAAGCATTGGATTGAGAATTCTGCTTACTAAACCATAACAAAAAAATTTCTTCCACTTTGAGATTATTTTTTTTTAAATGAAAACCCAAATGAAAAGTGCTCAGAGTATTTACACTTCAAGTGACCTCAGCACAATTCACAGTTTTCCAGCAGGGGAAAAAAAAAATATCCAAGTTCTGATGTTCTAATTTATCTTTTAAAAGATTCCACAAGACAAATAAAACCACTTATACTCATTTTTCTCCCCAGCCTGCTTCCATTACTCATGAGTGAACAAGACATAAAGGTGATCTGAGCCTGAGAGTTTAACCAGAAATAAAATACAGGAATGTATCCTGGCCCTCACACTTAGGTTGTATTTTCCTTTAGAAAATTCTTTCATGTGCTTGTGGGATATCAGAGATAATGATGTGTTGAGTAGGAGCAATGAAATGAGACTCTCAGTCAATAAATTTGCTCAAAATGCAAGCAAGTGAAATAATGTATTGTCTGGTGCAGCCGTTCTATGCAGGTACATAGTTCAAATCATTTCAAAGCTTAGGCTCTCACAGAAACTGTTGGGTTGGAGTACAGCACACCAGAAATTAAATGTCATTTATGTCTCTTTGTAGGAATTTAGGACAGGGAGAAGAATTGAATTGAATTGAAAATTTTATTCTGAATCTTATCCTAAATTTACTTAAACTTAACCTATTAATGCTGAACTCCTAACCATTCTCAATAAAAGATTTCTATTTAGAACCAAAAGTAACCAAAAAACATTTTTAGCAGCAGAGTGAGAATTTTTAAACCTGCTCTTTTTTTTTAATAGTTCAAAAGAGAAGATAATTTATTTTTTTTCCCATTGTGACCTTCTTGTTATATATTGGACTGTCTGCTGCAGTAGCCCATGTTGATGTAGTCAGTGTAATCCAATAGGTCCTGGATAGTTCAGCTGAAAACTCATGGCAAATACTGACTCTAGAGAAGGGTGTCTTTCTCAAAGAAGTCTTAAATGACCCAGATTTATTTTTTTTTATATTTAATTATCACCACATTTACAATATTGGGAGTAGCAGGAATTGTCTCCCTTAACAGTGACATTTACTTAAATAATGTGTCAGGACCAGAAACCTTCTGCTGCCTGGTTTATCCATTTCCTAGACTCTTTTCCTGCTATTTTGCATGCAAATACTGTGCTGTCTGCAAGCTGGGCCATGGATGGGTTTTATACACAGGTCATTAAAGAACTTGCCTGTGCATCTCCAGATTTATTAAATGACTTGGAGTGCCACTCTATCAAGCCATTGTATCCAATTAGTATTTCTCTCCCTTACAGAAGAATTTCTTGAAAAATATTTGCAATTTATGAAATTATATATGCAATTATATAGGCTTTGGGGTAATTACAAGTATATTTTAGTTTTTCAGTACATTTTATTGTGCTTTGTTATGGGCTGTTTACAGCAGTTTTTGCTGGCAGGGGAGAGGAGAGAGGGAGGGCAAATGGAGCTGAATATGGAGTAAAACCAAGGGAAATCTCATATTAAAGATTCACCAATGAATCTTTGCAGAGTTTATGCAAATCCAGTGGGTATTTTGTGAAAGTGTTAATGAGTGTCACATCCTTATTACTGCAGATTTCCCCTTGCATTTCCAACCATACCAAATCCAACTGAAACTGCTAAAATTAACACCACGAGTCCACAACATTTTGTCAGGAAAGCGCGTGAAATTTGTTTTTAAAATATTGTGCGCTCATTATTCTTGGAAACATCTTACATAGATGTTGATATAAAATATCCTGTGTGCATTCCTTGATGGATGACAAAGCATTGATCTCCCTAAATCCTTCTAAAGGACCGTCTATTTCTGAGCTGCATTCTGTATCTCTCTGTAAAGCAGACCCTAGAATTAACTGCCCTGGCACTGAGCATCCTGTTGGGAATGTTCTTGTTTACCAACAGCTACCAGGAGCAGCCCTTTTTGCCAAGCACACCAATCCCAGAATGGTTTGGGTTGGAAGGGACCTTCAGGACCATCCAGTGCCACCCCTGCTGTGGCAGGGACACCTTCCACCATCCCAGGCTGCTCCAAGCCTTGTCCAGCCTGGCCTTGGGCACTTCCAGGGACAGTCACAGCTTCTCTGGGCACCCTGTGCCAGGGCCTGCCCACAGCCAGTGAAGGATTTATTCCTGAGGGACACGCTGGTCCTTTTGGTGTGTGTGAAGTGGGGCCTGTGATGTGTGAGGTGACTCCAGACTCATTGATTCACTTAATCTGAAAAATTGAAAAGTAAAAAATTAAATTTCAAGAAAAAAAAAATAAAATCAACCTTTCTGTTCCCCTTTTATTTAACAGTTCTTGTCAGGGTTTTGAATACTCCAGCCAGCTCACTTCCCTGTTTCCCCATTCCCTTTGCATTTTGCTGCGTGGGCCATCTCTCCTCTGAACCTCTCTCTCAGCTTCTGCTGGCTTTGAAGTTTTGAGATGATTTCATGTCCCTTTTGCTCTCTTTTGACTCATTTTGGCAAACATATCCTGTCTTTATAACTGGGCCTGAAAAGCAACTCGTGGAGACAACTCACACCCAGAAACATTTGTGGGGAGGGAGATTTTCCTATCCCCACCCCAGGATGCCACTGGTGGGATGGCTCAGGATGTGGCACCAGGCAGTTGGGCATGGATCTTTTATTTCTCTGCCAGCCTCCTGTGTGCTGTTTATTAACAGCACACAGGTTATATTTAACCCTGAATGCCTGTGTTTGTGACAAGCCACCATCACAATGAGCCTGTTTATTTCCAGATACGTAGTGGCATCGTTCATTTGCACATTAAAGGGAACTTCGCTGCAAGAAGACAAATTCGAGGCTACAAAAGCTTGGTGATTATTGTAATGCTAATCTGTATTCAATCCCATATATGTGTCGCATCTTGAATACTTTAAAAAATTAATTAGTCAACTGTGTTGTGCCACAGATGAGCAGGAGCAAGGGGCTGCCTGCATCCACAAGCTGTGACATTCTCTGTGCCAGCAGGACTTTAAAGCAGAGAAGGTCCCCAAGAACTGAGCTGGAGGTGGTCCCAACCTCTGTCTTCTACCTGACGGTACAGAAAGTGGTGGCATTTGTGTGCTTGTGTTCTATTAACTGATGAAAATGTATTTAAAGTATCTCAAATAACAATCCCAACGCTGCTTTATATCCTGTATTTATAAAGGTATTTAAATCTTTGCTCTCATTTCAGTAGGAAGTAAACATCATGCCTCTAAAGCTAGTGGCAAAAGTCTCATTGGTGTGCTCTGCAAATGAAAATAGGTGGAGTAAAAATAAATACAGCTGCAAAATAAAGATTTGTCATTAACTAAGAATACAAAATAGGCAGTTACCCATTTTCTCAACAGAATTCTACCCCCATCCAGAATTGCCCAAGAGTATTTCTTTAGGCCAAAAGTCTTCTAGGAAGCTCTGAACTCTGTCACTGGGTTTCCTTTGCTCAGGTCGCTGTGGTGTGGGCAGGTGTCAGACTCAGGCCTGCCTCGCGGGGTTGTGCTCGCTGTGCTTTGGGTGAAAAGTCCCAGATCCTGCTCCTCGGGGGCTGTGTGCTCTGGGGATGGCTGGTGACCCCTCAGTGCCTTCCAGCTGCCATCCTGGCCCTGGGAAATGGTTTATATTGCCTTTATCTGTGGTTCTGAGCAGCGTTCAGGGCTCAGCTCTGTGGTGTAGGCCGCGCTTTATCGTTTCAAGGTATTGCCTTGCCCTGCTGATCTCCAAGGGGAAGCAATTGCACTTCCAGGTTTTTGAGGTATTTTCTATTGTCTTTTGACATTTCCTCACTCTGGTGTGGTGAGCACTGTCACATCTGTGTTTTTCTGGTCATGGGGCCCTGTAGACAAATTAACCTTTCGCCGTTTTATTGAGGAAATGATTTGCATTAATACCGTGGGAAGGGAAAAAGATTGTGGGATTGGAAGATATTTTGAATTCACAACGCACTAAAATGCTGTGTTTTCTAATTACTAAACAAACAAATGTGATTTGCTTGGGAAAAACACCTAAATGCAGGTCCAGATTACCTCTGAAGGACATATATAGGGGAATGTTAAAGTCCATGTTACAACTTTAACTAGTAATCCTCCTTCCTGTGGAAATGCTGGCTGCTTTAGGAATGCAAATTCCTGTGACTACTTTAGCATTTCAACAGGGCTGTGAATATGTATAAGCACAGAAGGAATTATTTTGCTTCAAGACTTTTCAGAGACCTGTTTCTTCTTCATGTTGGTAGATGTGTTGTTACCTTATGTTTCACATTAAACTTTGCAACGAGCTCAAAAAAAGAATCAACAGTCTTGAAAGTGACTGCTGCTGGTAAATGGTGCCTGGTGCTTTCCTTACACTTGACAAAAAGTAGATACAGATTTTTTTTCCTTGATTTGATGCTTCTTCAGAAACTTTGCTTTATTTTAGGGCTTTGAATAAGTAATTCTTTTTTGAACTTGACCTCCTAAGCAGCAGTGGCTGTACAAAATATCCCTGTCCTGTGGCAAATGTGTTTTTGCTCTTTACAGGGGGGTGAGTACAGGCATGACAGGTTATTTTTATAGCAGTTTTCATAGCAGTTATGCAGGAAACTTTTTTATGGTAATGTTTGAAGTAACATTTATTAGAACAGCACTAGTTTAGTTGCATCAAAATTATGTTCCTCTGCTATTTTATTGATGGTGTTTGATTTCTTGTTTCTGAATGAAATTAGCCATGACTTTTTTTATAAAATAGAGAAAATAAAATTTTCATTTAATATGCTGCAAACTTTTGCATTTAGCATTGCAGAAAAGTGTGAAAATACCTTTGGACAATTGCAATGTTTAAGTGACCTCATTTGTGAACTACTCTAATTGTATGAATGGCAGAAACAAAACTAGAACCTTCAAGAGAGATTGGTGACATCAGCAGCAAATACACCTTGGGAAAAGGCAACCCCAACTCCTAATGCAAAGTGAAGCAATTCAGATCGGTATAATCGCATTTATAAATTCTTTATGGGTGCTACTTGTGAGAAATTGGCTAAAGAAAAGTACTGGCATTTTGAATATACAGAAAAATGATTACTGAAAACACCTGGTGTTTTGTGTCACTGTTTTTTTGGAACAGCTCTTACGTAGATCCAATGCTAATCCCAATTCTTTTTGAGTACTTCTGTAATTAGTTTCACAGTGTTCTTAGCAATGTTGTGCATGCTTGCAGGATCCAACTTCTGGAGAACATTTTAAAATTCTCCTTGGTAAAGGAAAAACTTTTGGTTTTTGATTGTATTTCTTTTGATAGTTCAGGTTTAAAATCCTTATCACTTGGATTCTCTCCAAAAGCTTATTTAGCATCAGCTAACATCATTCATTCTCAGATGTGGATTCCTTGAGCTCTGATTGCTCTGTTGGACTTGTGGCATCCGATGGGTGTTGGATTTTTTAACACCTTGGTTGTCTGGCTTAATTTTGCACATGGAAAGCACAAAGCCTTTTGAAATAAAACTGCAGCAAGTTTGTGATAAATCACACGATACTTCTCCATCCGAACATGCTTCATTAGGCTCCCCTGGTGTGGGGCTGCTCGTTGGATGGCACGTAGGGAGAAACTGCTCCAGCAGGAATCCATCAGGCATGGAGAGCCCCCGTGTGTTGGACATGGACATGCATTAAAGATTAAACCACATTTCACTGCCCTCTTTAACTGCAGTAAAAGAACTTTACAAACAGAACAACCTCCTGCTTGAGATGCTACTTGTGAATTTTAACAGGTCACTGTCTTTCAGTGGTTATGTTGCTTTTTTTTTTTTATAGCTCTCACAGCACAGAAACTTAGCTCAGGAAATGATGGTTAAATCAGTTACCCACTGAAGACTTTGAGCTGGAAGCTTTCTAGGATGACACGTGCACCTTTGCATCAGTTTAAAAAATGCTCCAGCTGCACCATTCACTAAAAGGCACATATTTTACAGTTAGTTGCTTTGGTCTGATTCTCTGTGATTTTCTTAGTCAATTGGAAAATTCAGAAGAAAAACACTCCCTCTTTTTGAGAAGAAAAAGATGTAAGGGATGACAAACAACTAAATTCATTTACAAGTTTTGAGGTGCCATGAGACATAAAGTGGTGGTACTCATCTGTACTATTCAATAAGGACATTGAAAATACTTTAAAGCTGGACTTTAGGAATTCAGACCATTATTTTGCTTTTGACTGTTTTCACAACTTTGTGAGTGCTGCAGCTCTTTCTGCAGCAGAGTGTGCTTTGCCCCCTTTAATTTTTGCTAATGAGATAATTAGTTGGTTCAAACTTGTTTTCATTACTTGAAGTATGAACATGGGATCTCTGAAGAACAGCATTGAGGACCACATGTAGCATGTGCCAGAACTGCAGATCCTCTGATTGAAGGCACATACATGCTGCAAAGGCTCAAAACAACAGGCCAGAGGAAATAGAGATATTTTCTGACTGCTTTGACTCTAAATGGCCTTGCCCTGAACAGCCTGGTTTTATAAATTAGCAGTGCTAATTGCTGCTGGTGGCATTTTTAATGGAACTGAGCTTAACACTAGGAATATATGGTAAAAATCAGATTTAAGTAACAGAACTAATAGGCCAACCCATAGTATTTTGTTGATTGTAAGTGGTAAAGATAGTATTTTAGTAATCCCTGTTTTACTTCAGCCATGTTTAGACACACAGGGTGATTTAATTGGAGTTTCTAACATTTCAGTGCTTTAATGCTCTGAAACATATTAGCTCTGCCTTAGCAGTTAGTGTTTATTCATTCTCAGAGCATTGTAGGGTCATTAATCCTTCGAGCCCTCCTGAGAAGTCAGAGATGGGAGACACTGGAAGTCATATTATTCTAATTTTACACGTGGGAAAACTGAAGTGATGAATAATGTGGTCAAGGCCACACAATGAGGTAGTGTGAGCTCCAAGATGTTCTGGCTATTAAGCTCAGTGGTCAGGCCAACCCTTGCAACATTCTCTTTTTAAATTATACACTTTATTGTGATTAAGATGCCTTAATGGTCTCACAGTCTACCTGGGCAGAAGTTTTTCTTTTCCCTTTGGGTAATGAGATGAACATGGCTACAATAAAAACTTCCAAACAAGGAAAAACTAGGAAATTACAGCCTGAATTTAATATTATTTTCTATATGTCAAGTTTTCACAGAGCATAATTAAACCTTGTCTCTCCTATTCTGCCAAGGAGGGGTGCAAATTCTTTACAAAAAGGAAATGATCGACATAAGTTATTTTCCAAGAGATCAGATTGTTCTCGATTTTGATTGCAGAGTAATGATAAATATTGAAAGAGGTTTTAATAAACTTTTGGGGTTTTCTTGAGAAATACTGAATGGGTGGTATGAAAATTCATTTTACAGAATTAGAGAAGCCTTCTGAGTAGCATCTGTAGAAATTTTCAATAGAGTACAAGTGGTTGTTTACAGCTTGTATCTTCAGTTGTATAAATAGATGTACTTTGAAATAGCAGCTTATTTTGCAGGACACAAGCAATGCTTTTTGTAGTGAAAGAGATCAGTTTTTAATGTTTGTCTGAAACTTTTTTTCCTTCTCTGCAAATGGGTTAATTGCTGCCATCTCTTGTGCAAAATGTTCAGGTTTTGTTTCAGTTCCAGACAGTTTTTGTCTCAAAAATGACACAGTCTGCAATATTATTCCAAAAGGAATTCAGAATTTCACTAGAGATAATCATCGTTTAATCCAAACGTTCTCCATTCCGTACAGATAAGACTGCTCCTAACAGCGAACCCCTGTAAACTTTAGCACCACGTCTAATATTTTAATAAGCAGCTAATATTTAGCCCATCCATTAAGCCGCTCCATAAATGAATTATTGAGCGCAATCTGCTCTCCCGTGCCCACCTTCCTTTCCCACAAGGCTGTGTTTTTTAGCTAAGCCGGCGTGGAGCTGCTGTTATCTCCAGACAAGCGGAGCGGGCTCTGCCGAGCTCCGGCACAGGCGGCAGGAGCAGGGGAGGCGGCCCGGGGCTGCGGGGGCTCCCCGCTGGCTGGAGAGCAGCGGTTCCGAGTGCCGAGCGCTGGCCCGGGGCCATCGGGGCTGCTGCGGGAGTAGCGGAGCTGCCCTCGGCTCCCGGCCCTTGCTCCGCGGGGCAGGCACGGCACCGTGCCCGCCGGGCTGCGGGGGGCGGTGGATGCTGCCGGGGCTGCGGGGCCGGCCGGGGCTGCCCGGGCTCCCCCCGGCTCCCATCAGCTGCCCCCGGC
>NC_031783.1:3697991-3721530 GCF_001522545.3 Parus major
GGGCAGGTGCCGCGGGCGGCGGGCGGAGCAGAGCGGGCTCCCCGCGGGCTGGGCTGGGTGCCCGGGGACAGAGGGATGCTCTGGGCTGAAGCCGAGCCCAGGTGTGCGCTGTGCCAAGCCAGCCCCGCCGTGCCCGTGGTTCTGTGGCTGCGAGCGCACCTCGGCCAGATGCAGCAGAAAACAACTCCCATCATCCATCCTCCCTCCGTGCTGGGCTGAAGTTTATGTGAACTTCATCTTCAGGAAGCTGCTTGGCCTTCTGTGGATGGAATATGTGTTAGCATTCATGTGAGAGAAGGCAGGAAGGGGTTTGTCAGGTGGATTACTGCCTTCAGCAGGCAGCTTGCAGGATTCCTCACCAGCCTGGGCTCCTGTTTAACTTTAGGGTCCCTGTGTCTCACCGGTGTAATATACCCATCTTGGAAAACACAATTTATGAGTATTTGAAGGTTTTATTACTGTGCTTGTTAAAATGCATGGGATATAACAGCAGCAGCATTTTGTTAATAAATACAATTTAAACACACAGGTAATTTTGGCTAACAATCCATTTATATGTATTTGCATTGAGAAAAGCAGGAACAGGGTATAAAAGACTGGGATTTAAAAATGCCTATCGGTTTCCAGCTGGATATAATTGCAAAGTAATTTAAATACTTTGAATGACTTTAGCAATAAAGCTAAAAACCCACACACTTCAAAGTGTGTAAAAAATGTTGAAGGGAGTGGGGAATGTGGATTTCTCTTGCATTTAAAAACAGGAATCTCGTCCAGACTCCTAATAATATAATATTAGGGGTATAATATTTCTGAAAGACTTGCTGTCACATGGAGGAGGCTCTGGCATAGCCCAGTAGTGGAGTGCTGGGCTCTGCAGTTCAGACACCGTAAAATCACATTGCTTCCAGGACTGTACATTAAATTCCACCTCAGGTATTTCATTTTGATGGATACTGAGGAATTTAGTAAGATCCAAAACAGCCTTTGTATTTATCACTTCTGTAGTGATAAGGAATTTGGTCTTAATGCAGAAGTAATTAGGATTCATACAAGTGTTACATAGAAAGTTTGCATTATTTTTTCTTATGAAGTATTTAGAAAAATCAGTTTACATGCAGTTTCCACATGTATTTCTAAAATGAAGCAACAGATATGTATAAAGTTTGAATGTCTTGATATTCTGACCACACACTGTAGCTTTTTTCTTAGATATTTAATGTTCCTGTTGTTGATCCATTTCTTGAACATGCAAGTAAGTTTGAAAAGTGAGTAAAACTGCTAATGATCAGTGTTCCCTTGTCTACAGCAGGAGCAGTAGTGCTGTGGGGAATTATTTGTTTTTTAGATTTGAATCATTTAATAAAACAAATAAAAAAGTGGATTTTGGGGTTTTATCCTTTATATGGGCTTCTCTGTGCGTGCCTGGGTGGTGTCTGTCAAACATCTGCTTTGCTTCCTTTAAATCGATGGATCTAGGAGGGGTTTCATTATCCCTTTTGGAGTTCTCCTTCCCAAAGCAGTCCCTTTTTGGGGTTTGAGATGCTGTGAACACACAGCAGCTCCCATTCCCCCTGCCTGCTCTGGAAGCTGTGGGCAGGAGTTCCATTTAATCAGTGTCTCTCCACACCCCCTGGTACCTGGAGGAGTGTCAGCACCGTTCATTGCACCCCTCTCCAGGCACACTTTTACAAAGTTTGAGCTTTATGTTCTTGTTTATCCCACTTGAGTAAAGATTTGAAATCAGAATACCTTAACAATGGATGGATGAAGCAACTTCAAGGTGTTACCTTCAGTGTTTCCAACTTCAGTATCAACATTATCATGGAGTTGTTCAAATTTATTCTTTTTGCAATAAAAGTTTCACATAGGATCTCAATTTTGCTCATAAACCAGAAAACTTTTCCAGGAACGAGTAATAAATTGATTGTTCAAGTGATAAACCTGTTGGTATTTGAAATGCTAAGAAAAGGTCTAGAGAAATGTTCTCAAGAATAATATTGGAAGTTCAGGCTTTTCCTTTTGTAAGGAAAAATATTGCTGTTGAATTTTTAATTCGTTTTATGAAGATAAATATGTTAAAAATGGTAACTGAAGCATCAAATTAAAGAGGAGAAAAGAGAGGAATGTGGTTAACTCACACTTTTGAGTTATTATGGTGATAATTGTGAAAAAGTAAAGTGGGTAAAAATATGTAGGGAGTTTTAACCATAGAAAATATCTTGTCTGGCTTTTACTTCATATTTTAATTTAAGCAAACAATGTGCTATGAAAGAGTTATTTTTAACTCCTTAGTGAAAATCAAGCTACTAAAGTCAAGCTTTCAGTTGAGTTCAGTGATAGGGATTCTGGAGTTTTTGTTAGAAGGATTGTGTCACAGGATTGTCCCTTCTAGGGTTTAGAGATGGGAACAAAGACTGCAGAGGGCCTTGATTGTTTCAGAGATCTTTTCAGTCTTTTGAGGGTTTTATATGTATTTCAAGATTGGGACATAATTTACAGCATCTCCTAGGAACTAAGCATAACTTTTGAAATTATCTTTACGTGAGGATAAAGTTTCCAAACTTTTACTCTGCCATAAATAGGTATATTTCCAATCTGGGTGCAAGTCAGCTTAGCAGAGTTATCAGCCTTTAATGTTGTCTTGGGATGTGTTACAAAGGAATGGAATGTGTTCTAAACTGAGCTGGGAGGAGATCAGGAATTTGGGAACTCGCAGGAAGTTCCATAAATTCACAGTCACCAGGTGGAAGAGAAACACAGGCTTGTCCTTTCCAAGGGTGCATCACAAAAACACTTTATCTGAAATCCAAATGCTCTGGATTGCATTTAGGTGAGATACCAGACAGTGAAAAGAAATAAATGTGTCACTGCCAAAACTCTCTTCTGGTGGCATTTCCTTCTAAATTTATCGTGTCAGCCATGGAGTTCTCTGTCTGTAGGAACAAGTATTTGCCATTTTATTTTATTTTAATTTGCTTTGTAGAGTATCTGGTGGAGATGTTAAGGTACGTGGCAAAGTCTCTGTCTTCAGTGACTTTGTGCAGTCACTGCTTTTACCTCAGCTGAACTTCATTTTGGGCTGTGTGGGGACTTGTTTGCTTTGTGGGATTGGAGTTGAGTGCCAGCAATTCTGTTTTCTGTTTGTCCTCATCGTGCCTGCTCTTCTTTTCATTTCACTCACACTTTAGTGCTAAACTGCAGAGCCTGTGATTCCCTTCATTGTCTTTGGAAATGAGGCACAGTGTGGGCTTCCCTCACCAGGCTGCAACCAGAGAGGATTTTCTTGGTTTTTTGTTCTGTAATTAATTACACATTTCATGCGCAGCAATGAGGCTTCTGCAGAGAGAAATTTCACTGCTGGTCAGGAATATTTAAAATAAAATGCTTTTGTCTCACAGGAGTGGAGACACACAAACTTCTTCTACAGTATTAAAATGGAGAAAGTGCTTGAGTCAGCAGTAACATCCAGATTCAGCAAAACTAGGTTATGAATCTGAGCAATTAAACATGACAAAGAGCCCAGTTTTACTGCCTGGACTTAATATCCCTCCAGTATTTTTTTAGAGACATAAAAACTTCAAAATGTTCCTTTGTGGCAGGTGTTGACAAAAACAATGTACACCTCCATACTCCAGAAACTCTTGCAAATCATCTTGCTTTACTTTCTCACCCACAGGTTTTTTTTAAGTATTTTTATTCTCAGGAGAAGGAAACACTGTTATTTTCCTCTGTTTTGGATGCCTGGAGTTCAGCAGCTATTCATTAATTACCTGTATTTTGGTAGAGATAATTAAAAAAACAAACTGGTTAAATATTTAGAAATTAATGAAAGAAGCTGTTTAAAATCAATATTTAATATGCATGAAATATATAGGGTTTTGCTAATGATGATTAGAAATCCCATCAACATTTTCATGTGGAAGACCAGAGGATCTGTTTTGTTTTTGTTGGGATTTTTTTTGGTGTTTATTTTTTAATATCCTGTTTTTATGTATTTAATGTTCAGAAATTTTAAGCAGGTTTCCTCTCTGGTAATTACTGCAAATTTAGCTGGGAAGAGAAGGGGAGGGACATGACCAGATGTAAATCATGGCACTGATGACTAATGGCCCAAATTGAACTTGGTCAGAACTTTAGCAGAGATTTTCTGTTCACTGCTACTGTGGTGGAGCGTGATGAAAAATCCTGAGAACAACCTCCCACACTTTGCATATGTGAATTATTCTGCTTGTGCTGTGCTGCTCCCTGGACAGGAGTTTATGTCTTTTTTAACTTAAATATTTTCCTTGTTAAAGCTGACCTTTCTGATTCCATGATTAATAGGAATAAAGGAATGATGTTTGATCGTTTTTCCAGACAAATGAGTTGTAGTTTACATGAGGACTTGTTTCTGACTGATTTTAATTAACCTGGCTCTAATGGCTTCTTTAACTGTAAGAAACTCTTACAGCCAAGTGAGGTGAGAGGCAGATGTGGCACTGAGAACTTGCACTATTGCCTGGTGCTCTTACCAAAACCAGCATCATTTTGGGAATTTAAGATGAGCCTCAGTATCACTGAAGAACTGAAGCAACTCTTCTAAGAACATAACATTTCCATCAGGTCCTGCTAGAGCATCCTGGCTCCCTCCTGGACTGTTACATGTGAATTTTACCTTTCTGTGTCAGCATGAAGTGTTTGCCTTTCTCCAGTTGCTCTGCCTTTCTGACAGACCATGTCCTTGGGGCTGTAATCCTGGGGACAGCAGGCCACCTCTGGCTTTTCATGGCCCAGCTTTTCGAGGTATGATAGCAACAGGTTGTGTGGACAAGAGCAGGAGATGCATTTTATAGAAGAATATACCTGTGCTTGCAGGGAAGGTTTGATATTTGGCTGTGACACAGAGTAATCTCAAACCATTAGTTTGTTTTTTTTCTTGGAATATTTTGCAAGAGTAATGCAAATGACTATCATTTCATGCTTTCATTTGAATACTTTAGCTGTTTTCAAAACAAGTGTTTATTGATGAGGTCTGGATGGTGAACAGTGGTGGGATGTCCTGGTTTTCCACCTTGCTGGTTAAGCCAGCACAACCCGAGGCTGTAATCCTGCACTAATCCCAGGAAAAGCAGGATACCACTGCTGTGCCAGGGAGCAGAATCATCACAGAAACAGATCTCATTTCAAATGGCATTTCATTCCAGTCCAGTCGTGAGGCTTTCCCAGTGCCAGCAGAATCAAAAATCCAATCGTGGCAGACTGAACTTTGTACCAACAGAGAGGCTGTGGGAAGCAACTTAATTTCATTTTGACTTTCATATTTGAAAGCTTGAGCCTTTTTCTTACCCTTGCTCATTCTTTGAGCAGCAACAGGAAGAAAGAATTTACTAAAGGGAAATATTAAGAATTGGCATTGGGTATTTTGCTATATTTTGTTTACTTCCAATTATATTTTCAAGATGGTTTTATGAGAACTGGTAAATCAAACTGAGTGCAGTCATGTACCAGCTTAGCAGAAGTTCTGTTTGCCCAGTTTTAATCTCAAGAACAGAAGGTTTTAGCAGCTCCCTGTGGTAGCTGTGGCTCACTGATTGCCCCCCTTCTGAATTCAGGGACTTCAGGATGGGCTTTAGAGCCAGGACCTGGTGTCAGGGTAGAGCTCAGCTGTGAAAAGTGCTACAGCCTGTGAGTTATCAACAAAATGAGGCTTTAAAAGGAGTGTCCAGGGGGATGCTGATACCTTTGGGACAGGCAGCAGCTGCAGGGACTGAGTGCTGTGCAATCCTGAGTGTCCTGTGTGAGGGGAAACTGCACTGCTCAGGTCCTGCTCTAAGGAAAAGAAATAAACTTTTAGAAGGAACAAGTGCAAAGAGCAAACATGATGAAACATGAAAACATGATGAAACATGATGGAACGTGAAAACTGTGTGCAAAGAAGCACAGAGTGATGCTGTATGGCTGTTATGGGCTCTTCCTGCAGCAGCCATGAGCTACTGGGCAATGGAAAATAAAGCTCAAGCCTGGCTGTGTGTTGGTCTTTCTTCTAATTAATAGAAATGTCGTGTCTGTGAGTGTTTCTTCTAATTAATGCTGGCATTCCTGGGCAGGGCACTCTGCAGAGGGGAGGCAGTTCTGTTTTCATTCATTTTTGCCCACATATAACTGAGCAAGCACAGAACAAAACTCCATCCTGGTGTTACAGCAAGGCATTTATGTGAAAAATCCTTTTATCCCAGCTTGCAATAAAGTTATAAAAGTGTCTAATTTTTTTTCCCATGTACAATTGGGGTTTTGTCACTTTAAAAGCTTCATCCTAAATATTGGTGTGGATTTTTAAAACCAGTGATGCAGAGGACACTCTTCCATGTCATGGAGCCCATCCCTGCTCCCTGCAAGGAGTCAGGAGTCACTGATAATTGACATCCTGCTACTCTTTCAAGCTGTCAGGAAGGGAAGGTCCCTTACCTCCTCAGACCACCTGTTCCAGTGCTTAGAAGTCTTTACTGTCTTGACAAATATTTTTTTTTGCTCAACAAATAAAAATCTCCCATGCTCCAGATGAGCTGAGTGTTTTATCTTCTCAGGGAACCTGAAAAAAAAAATACAAAATAAAAGATTTCCCTGCTCCCTGTGCAAGTCTTTTATGACAGAGATTGTGGTTCAGACCTGAGGATTCTGTCCCAGGTGTTTTAATTTCTGTATTTTGCTTTAACCTTTTCTAGTTATCATTTAGATTGGAAATCTTCATTTTGCATCTAAGACACTCTTTTAGAACATTTTGCATTTAAATGATATCATTGCATTCAGATAGTTTACCTCGGGAGACAAATATTGGCCGTGATTTATAATCAGAATTACAAAATTATTACTGTAAGATGTTAGACATTTGAGGCTGTGGCTGTCACAGCTGACTTGAGATCTCTAAGATGCATATTGGGCTTTTTTGCAATGGAGGTTAAGAGGTTTTTTATTTTGCCAAAGTCTGCTAGAAAGTTTTATCACTCTCTTAAATTTATAGAAGTGTGGATATGTGTGTGTGATCATCTGTCTCATAAAAAGGTAAAAGTTATAAACTTCTGCTGATACATTCAAGACTTGATTAGCTCTGCCTGCTCACGGTTCAGATCCTTTCTGGGGATGAATTTCCCTGAGTTATTGCTCATTTATCCTGTCGGTTTAACCTCACAGGACAAGTGTGGGGAGAGAGGAAGTGCAGGGCAAGGATTCAGAAGAGAAGTGCTGGGTGCAGGAAGGGCTGTGAGGTGCTGCTCCAAGCTCTGCACTCCAGGGAGGTGACTCCAGCAGGATCTGTCCTTGGATGAGCTCCTTCCTTCCTTCCTTCCTTCCATCCAGCCTGTGTCACACCAGGATCTGGAGAGCATCGGGCCACTCCAGCCCCTCAGAACTGAGGGTGAAGCACAACTGGCATAAAATGGGACAAACTTCTGCAGTTTTGAAATACATTTGCATCTATGGAAAATGATACAAATCCATTCCATGAATTTGTAGTAAACCTTTGTTGTTTTTTTTTGTAATTATCAGCTAAATGACTAATATTATGAGATAATGGGCTGTGAGTCACTGGCTGGAGCACAGCTTGGCTTTGGCTGTGGTGTAGAGCACGAGAAGTGGAGGTTACAAACTCCAGCTCATCATGCACCGAGTGCATGACTCAGGTGGATTATCTTGTGCCTTCTCAGGAGGGAGCTGGCTTGGGCTCTTCTTATTTCCTCCAGGTTTTAGCACCACTGGAGGAACCAAGGGCATTTTGCCTGTTAAGATAACTGAAGACAAAGATGGATGAGGGAGCTGAGATTCTTATGGGGAATTATCTTTAGGAAAGGCATGCAGGATGTATACATTTATTCCCCCAAAGCTTTGTGTCTGTGGTGCACAAAGACTGTAGAATTATAACTGGATCCAAGCAGGTATTTTCAGGCAGTTATTTCACTGAAGGTTGGGAGGAGGGTCAGGTAACTACCAATCCTTCTCAGTTATTTTAACAAATTTCCAGATTTTACCTATGTGTTAAGAAAACTGGAAACATGGAAGAAAAGAGCCAGACAGCACTGCGACTTCACCATGTTTCATTTTGGCATTGTAAAAAGTATTGTCCTTTTTTTTCCCCACTGAGAAATTTCCTTTTCATTTCCCTTCACATTGCAGAAGGTGCCTGGGTCCAGCTTGAGTTGCTAACAGATGTTTTATTTGATCTTTCAATCCTGCAGACACAAGGCTGCATTTCTGCTTAAAGAAACAAATTCTGACATGTAATTGGATGTAGCAGCATTGACATGTTCTTCTCCTCCATGGCTGCAGTGAGTAGGTTGAGAAGCTGTGAGCTTCAATTACACAAAGGAAGGTTTAGGCTGGGTATTAGAAAGACTTCTGATTGTAAAAATACTTAATATTTCATCAGATGAGTTAGGAAGATTATGGGATTTCTATCACTGGAGGCTTTTAGGGAAAGTTTGGGAAGCAAATGCCAGAAAAATGCAGCTGTGTGTGTAAATATGTTCTGCAGAATTGATTTGTAGCTCATTCTCAGTGCTGTGTTTTTCTAAAATAGAAAATCTTTCTCAAATACCAAATTTACTTCCCATTTAGAGGCAAACCTCTCATGTTCTTACCAGAAGGGTTTTTTAACCCAAGTTCAGGATCTGACCTCCTGCTGCTGTCACACTGTGAGGTGAGGCAGTGAATCGACATCACAAGTGTTTCCTAGGAACAGAGTTGAGAAAATACTGGAGTTTTGCAAAGTTTCTGATAAAATCCTGGATCTTTTTTGAGGAACAGTGCAGAGAGGGGTGTGCACCTCTCCCAGCTCCCCTCTGGGCTGTCTCATCTCTCACACTGTGGTTGCTGGGGGAACTCAGCTGGAGATGGCCACTTAGTTCTGAAAAAGTCCTTGGTCTGTATTTATGGAAGTTCTGAATAATCTCCTCACTAAGAGACAAGACAGGTATTATAGAGCTGATGTATTTGAAGGTTGGTTCTGTAGAGCCTCTTATAACATCTATATTACGCACCCCAGCTCCCCTTATTCCTGTAATATTGCCTTCAGCATTTAGAATAAAGACATTTGGAATATATTTTTGTTTTGTTAATAGAAAGCAATTTTTTTCATGTGAGGACTGTGCAGACTTTCATATCTATTAATAACATAACATTAAAGTTGTTTTTTTAATAAAAGGCTGATTACACAGAACATATTAGCACTCAACATTAGCTGAGACTTTTTATTTCACTATTTGAGATGTGCAAGAGTGCCTTGGGGCCAGAGAGGCTCTGTTGTGCTATTTTCTATGCAGTATTCTACACATTCCATATAGGAGCCATCAACCTCTTGTCAAATACCTCCAGCTGAGGAAATAATAGAAATGAAAAGGATGTGTTCTTAACCAGTGGACCTTGGGAATTTCAGTTTACTGACTGAAACTGGAGTTGCTTGATTCAATGTGATAAGCATGCTGGACACCCTCTTTTCACCATGTTTTGTGGGTTTGTTCTTTTATCTAATTACTGAAGCCAACAACGAGTCTGGCACAGGATAGAATATTGTCTTGTAGAGAACTGACTCAGAATTTGAAGACAGTGCTCCATCAGTTGCTGTGTTTGGACAGGGAAGGAGCAGCAGGAAGCCAAGCCCCGGCATTCTCCCCACTCCTTTTGGTACAGCACAAACCCCTGTTGTGTCTGTCATTTTTAAAATTAATTTTCCAGTTCTTCTGGATAAACAAATAGCAAAACATAATATTCTGCTTGGACATTATATTATTTTGTATGAAACAATGCTACTATTAATCAAGTTCAAAGAAAACTGTAGTTTTAGAATAGTCTGTGACAAATAGCAAACTGATATGGAGGCACTAAATAGCTTTCTGTAATATCTGTATTAAAGGAATAGATGCCAAGATGGTTATTGCTTACAGGCAATTCAAACTTCAACAGGTTGATAAAGAATTTAATATTTTCATATGCTTCAGTGTAAAGCCATCTGTCACAGTGAGAGAACAAAGTGTTGGGAAGGAGAACAAACGTATGTTTGTGGAAGTTCTCCATGAAATGTTAACAGGAAAGACACAAGATGCACAGCAGTATCTTGTAACAAGTGGGCAAGGGATTTGAAGCAACATGGCCATAATCTTCAATATTTACAGTTACTATTTCTTTTCTAATTTCTTTTTGTGCAGGAGTGCTAAAAAAAAAAAGTCTGTCAATACAGATGGTGAGGGAGACAGATATACCAAGGAAAATAGCATTTGCATCCACCTTTTGTAGTTTTTCATGTTCCTGCTCTTGTTTCCTACAGTTTTAAGCTTCTGTCTGGGTACATCAGTGTATACATTAGACCTCAGGCAGTGTTTCATACATCTGCTGGGCTTTTTAGTGCAAATTAAACAGCCTCAAACACACACAGGAGCTGAACTTTTGCTGGTACCTTCTCCCCATCCCCCATTTGGGAAGGATTTTTATTCATGGCTGCACAGAAGAATGAATCACATTCCAGTGTTTGAAGTCAGAAGGTGACATAGTGTGACTTTTAACCTGTCATAGCCCAAATGTGGGACACAGTGTGGGCTAGTAAGAGATACAAAGGGATTATAGGGGGAAAAAATGGGACTGAGGCATAAAAAAGAAAGCAAGTGTTCAAGAAAAGTTACTTTGAATCTTTTGTCAGTTTTATTGCAACAAGAAAGATCAGGTTCTAAAAAATCCATATGGTTGGATTTTTAGTTATAAGGTATAAAGGATATATTTTACAGTGATCCTGTTATTTTCAGGCCTCCATTCTCTCTCCAGGTTTGGGTGACTGAGAGCAAGGATTGAATTTGATTGTGCCTTAGCAGCACTATGAATTTTCTAGGAAGCGTATTTTTATGTTTTAAAATGATAGCTCCAGAAGAGATGTGTGCTGAAGGGTTAGGGAGCAGGTTATGGCACAATTCCCTCCCCCATTCAGGTATGAAATCCTCTTCTCTGCCACAGCAGGATGGGCCAATTACCCAGTTTGAACTGGCAGCATTCCCCAGTGATGTGCGAGCGGCAGGGCTGCTTTTAGCTTTTGAGCAACCTTTGAAGTTTTGCTCTCACGTTCCATTTACTTCACGAGGTTTATAAACATAACACGGATTAATTTTCATCAGAAACGGAAGGCTCTGGGATGCAGAGGTGGGATTACACAATCCCCTGCAGACAGCAAAGGGCAGAAGGATGCTGATGGTGACACAGCTGTCATTCCGTGTTGCCTGGGAACGTGAGCATCCTTCCTTCCTTCCTTCCTCTGGAATTTTGGTATGGATTGAACTGGGGCATCTTTCGGTCCCGTGATCACCTTAAAGGTCCAAAACCTCTCTACTTTTATTCGAGTCCCGATAAATATGCAAATTCCCAGTTTTCTCTCGGCAACACTGACATCGTGTGGCAAAGAGGAAAACCCCAGCCCCGCTTCAGTACCGAGCAGGGAATAGTTAAAAAAATCCACAAAAAAAAACCCCAAAAAATCCCACCTCTTCAATTTTAACAAAAGAATCAAAAAGAAGTGTCTCTGAGACCTTCAGTGTTACCCTCTAAATGAAGACAAAGAAGCAGGTAGAGAGAAATACAGTGCCTTGCTCAGACTTGAGCCTATTTCATATCTATTTTACTTTGGGCTGAGCAGGGCACTGGGAACAGCTTTACCTTGGTTTTTAATGTTGAAGGGATGAGTTTGATCCTCAAGGCAACAGGTTTCAGTCATCAGGATATAATGTAGTTCTCCTTTGAACACTCATTGCATTTCCTTGGGTATCCAGGTTTGGCAACACATCTTTGGCAATAAATCTTCCAATTACGTGTACCTGAAGTGTTTAAAAAAGATTCTGACAGGTAGAATTTGTGGAAGGACAGATATCTTTCTCCTTTTCTATTAATTTTCGTTGCATATTCCCATGTCCTTTTTTTCTGAGAACTGAATTTTCTAGTTCTCTGTGCCAGCTGTTAGTATTTATTTTGAGTCTGCTTTTTATTTCCTTTAAAAAATAAGCAGCCTTAGTGTTATTTCTCTGGGTTTTGTATAAGAATCTTGTAATCTTTTAACCAGATTGATCTTCTGTCATTACCATGGATGTTCTCTTGGACCCTCTGCTGCAAATTTCGTTCTAATTTTCATTCTGACTAAACTGTGCAAACTTTGCAAATTACAGGGCAAGTTCCTGGCAGGGTGTCACGTGCCAGTGATTGTACTGCTCTGACTTCTTGGAAATGAGGTTTACAAATGATGAAGATGCTGCTGAGACTTTCTCTTACTGACAAAACGGAGATAAAATTGCACTATTTTTTGTGCTGGCATAGTTTCTTTGTCAAAATCCAGTCTCTTTCCCATTGTATTTATCCCAGAATAGGGATTTTAATAACACATTTATAGCTGTTTTAATTTTCCATGTATTTATATGCTAGCTGCATGGTAAAAATTTCTGAAACTATCTTTTAGTATTAATAAATAGGCTTTTCTTACTGAATAGACTATTCCCCTTATTTGACTTGTATTTTGATGAAAAATGGTAAATGGAGATATGATTGTATGCTAATGCTGCCCAGCATCAGGAGTTATGAAAATGATTGTCTAATGAATTCTAGCATGCCATTAATTGAGATTGATATTAGAGATTTGTTACACTTGCTGACACTGATTCTGTAGAAGTCCCAGAACTACAAGGAGAATGCTGAATATAAGGTTTCCTCTAATAGAAAAAAAACCTATAGAAACAATAAAACATGAGAAACATGCACAGCCCTAACAGATTACATCAATAATCTGAGTGGGATTTGCTTCTCTTTGTGGAAACTGGCTGAGAGCAAGGGCTGAGCCTTGGCAGCTCGGTTGGTAATTAATTAATGTCCACATCTCTGTGCACTCTCTGACTCTCACCAAGTCCTGCAGCATCTTTGCAGCCTGTCCTGTTTGCTGTTGTGCTCTCTGCTGTTTGTTCTTTCTGTGCAAACACCGAGCATCTCCTTCACTGCATTTCCTGTTAGCGCCATTTTCCAGTTGTCAAAAACCTGTTCTACTATTGAGAGATTGAATTTTCCTCCCAGAAAAGCCTGGTTTTTTAGGGAGGTAGCTTGTCCTGCTCTGCAGTTTCTGTGTTGGTAATGAACTTTGCCCCTAGGGCCCCAGATTGGGCTGATGGGGATGGGTTTGCCCCATTTATAATGGTTGTAGCTGCTGGTTTTGGCACTTGGCACTGCTGATGTGCTCTCATTTGTTTGAGGATGTCTCTCAGGGACAATGAGGATGGACAGTTCAAGTGTAGTTACCAGGCTGAGGTAGGAGCTGGAGCAGCAGTCTGGGCATGGGCAGGGAGAAAAATCAAGGTACTGCTGGGAAAAGGGGAGAGGGAAGGCAAGAACAAATAACTGCAGGTGCTGTGGTGGTGGCAGGGGGGATATGTGTGTTCACAAGTGCATCCTCACACACCTGCACAAGCACAAACACCTCTGTTCCTTTAAAAACCTGCTTCCCTGCTGTCTAATCCACTTTGAGGGAAGGTTGGGAATCACAACTCTCCGAGAGCTGGGTTGAGGATAAGCACCTTGAAAATTAAAAGGAACTTAAAAAGATGGGGCTCTACCATAAATTGAGATTCCTTGCCCTTCTGTTCCCTCTTTCTTTGGAGTCTTGCTGATGGCACTGAATTTCAAATGGAAGAAGAGAAAATAATTTCTCTTGAAAATTTCCCCCCTTCCTAAAGGAATAAATGCCAAGTGCAGAGCTGCTGATTAAAAGCATATCTCTGAGGAGCCTAACAGGAGCTAATCCTTAGGATATATTTAACTGTCTAATCCCTTTCACTGGGAAGTGCATCAAGAGGTAAAAGTTTCTTCTCTTCTCCATAGGTTACCTGGTTCTTCACAGAGTGATTCCTTCACTTAGCCCAACTTAGCCCTTTTCTGGTCTGAGTTTGACAGCTGATGAACAGTTAGGCTTCATTAAGAACACCATTGCAGTGCTTAAAAAGTACTTATTGGCAAGGATAAGCCACAAATTTCAAAGTTTATTTACCATGGGGGCTCTAGTTAAATAATTTCTCTCTTCTTGCACCTCTGTGGCATAGCAAGAGCCCTCCTGGCTGGAAGGGATAATAGAGGTATTATTTTCTCCCCCTAAGCAAAATGATGAGTTCCTGAAGTAATTGGCTGCAGTGCAAATTATCCTCTCCTTTTGTCGTGACAGGACTATAATAATTTTGTGTCCCTGGTCAGCCCTCTGACAGCTTTTTGGTTCTCTGTGCTACCAAGTGGAAGTAAAAGGAGGAGAAAAAAAAGAGAAGCATTATTGTTCTTTAGCTGGTGGCAAGGCTTTTGGTGTTTACATATTGTATTCTCCACTGTGAGGAGAAAATAAGTTGGTGATTATTGGAATTATTTGTACAGCATAGAATAATTTGCTGTTGAGTGAAAACAGGAATGCTATTTGAAATATTAAAAGGCATTTCTAGTCTTCTAGGTTTTCTAATTCGCAGTTTCTGTGAGATGTTTTAAAGCATCAAGTCTGCATTATGTATCTGCATGATTAATGTAGGCAAAGAAGAAAAGAGAAAGAATAGAAATAGAAATAAGATAATGAAAATAGAAAGAATAAAGAAATAAAATAAATAAAACAGAAAGAAGAAAATGGAAAGGAAAGTTGTTATAAGTGAGGTAGTTAAGCAGTTAAACGTTGATTGAACGTCTGAGACCGTGGGGAGGGGGCAAGGGAGAAGGGCATTGTGTTATAAGAGATTCAGGTAAAGAACTATTTTGGTGCAGTTGTTTGTGTTTTTCATCAGCATCTCCCACGTGGGCCATGATTCCAGTAGACACTCTTGTAATCTCCTGCAGTGGCAATGATTCAGCTTAGAAATCAATAGGGCATGAGGTGTTTCAAGTTCTCATTATTGTAATGTGTCAACATCACTTCAGTGACCCCAGAGCCCTATGCTGGCTGATTTGTTCTCTGATTTATTGTGCAATCTTGTAGGCAAACTATAATTTCACTTGTAACCAGAAACTCTGCTTTTATGGTTTGTGTCCCATCTCCAGCCATTAGGATGTTCAGAGATAATCAATACCTGTGTTTGCTGCTGAAGGTTGAATGAAGTTGTCAAGCAGCTAAATTACAAAGAATACAAACAAAAGAATGTTGTTATGGCTGAGCAGGCCAGGAAATGTTTTTATTTAAATTTTCATTCCCTATCAACTCACAAATGTTTCTACTGCTTAGCACTGTCATCATTTATATTCCACTCTATGCCTACCAGTTTCAGATCTTGAATTTAGTGGTGATTTACTCGATCACTTTGTCTTTAGGTTATCTGTGTTCCTTTATGATTCTGTTATCTCCTCTGTATCTGTCCATATCTAATAGCATCATGAACAGGAAACAAATTCTTTTAATTGCTCAAGCTCAGTTTATTGTGGCTTTAATACATCAGGGGCAAAGCAGCACTGTTGATTTTGCAGTGCCTCTCTTCCACTAATGCTAATTTTGGTGTTTGTTTATATGATCAAAGTGCTGCAAGCGATGACAGCAGAGTCTGTATCACTTTATCCTGGCCTGTATCACACCAATTAATGTATTTAGAACATCTCACATAAAACTGAGCTGGCTTTGCACAGTGCAAAGCTCTTTGGACTTGTACCCCTTACATGCCCAGCTGCATCAGAGGAAGCACCCTCTGTATTTTTGATGTTACTCAAACAGCTGATGACTGGACAGTATTTTTCCAGTGTACATGATAGATTGAATATTTTCCTCTGTCAGAAGTGCTTGTTTCAGTAGAGCTTTCACCTTAACCATTGAGAGCTCAGATCTCAGCTAATGAGAAAACATCTAGCAACGTGTGGGATGTAGGAATGGGAGCCTTAGGTGGAATAAATCAGAAGTTGTGCATTTTTAAAAGTTATATGAAACAATAAGATCCATATTAATCACCAAATCTAATACAAATAGGAGAACTGGAAATGAAATGTTAAAAAAAGAATGTCTCAGATTCAAGATCAGGAATGTTCTGTTTCTTGCAGTTGTTAATAGGAATTTTGTAGTTAGATTATGGAATGTTTTTTATGTTATTGGGGGGATTAGAAAGTTGAAATCATCAAGAACTTTTTGTTTTCTGTCATCTTTTTTCTCAAGCCCTCATTTGAATTACAGTCTCTGAACCTCATTTTTGCTTCAGCTGTGTGCATGCAGTCTGGGGGCACACCACTAAATGGGGAGCACTTTTTAACAGCTCCCATATAAAAGCATTAAAATGTAGGGGTCACTCTTATTCAGCCTTTTAATATCCAGTGTCTCCAAGGACAGCTTGGTGTCATTAATGAGCACAGTGCATGTATGGATTTCCCTGTGTGTTTATCAAATACTGGCACATAGCAGTGTTTGGCTGCTGGAGGAGATGGTGCCCAGGTTTCAGATGCTTCCTCAAAGTGGGTACCAGCAGCCCTGACTCACTGTGGAAAGGGGGTTTTTAATAGCAAAGTGCCCCATAATCATTTACTAAACCAATCTATTTAAATATCTTTATGTGAAATTGAAATAATTATCATGGGGTTGGTTCAGCCTTAAAAAGTCAACATCTCTGGCCCTATATATCACAAAAAGATGTGTGTCTTTTCTGCAACAGAGTTTGACCAATATAACAGAATAATCTGGCATAATGCAGAGCAGGGAGATGAGGGGGAAGATGGGCTGCAGAAATCCTTTCAACTATTGCACCAGCCTTGAAAATCTGGGGAGCTGCTGGAAGGTAGATAACCTCTGCAAATTAATTTGGCTCCTGTGCATGCCATGATGTGTAATTCAATTTACATTGCCAGTGTCCCACACGTTGGAGGCCAGGACTGGTGTCAAGTTTCTTGTCTGAGCTGCCCCTGTATCCCTTGAAGTGTTTATTTAAAAACAAAATGCCATAAATACATGGAAAAATTGCAAGAAAATTCTATTCATTACTTGTTGGAAAGCTTCCTCATCTGTTGTATGGTTTTTGAGGTTTACAGGAAAACCCTTTGTAGTTTGAAGATTGTTTTTTCCCTTTTGCTAAATACCCATTGCACCAGAAACTCCTAATGTACAAAATATCAGAGATTTGGGTTTTTTAGCTTGTTCTGGATGCTTTGGGGAATTAGAGACATCTGTTGCATCTGTGGAACAAAACTAGATGATTTTTCACACCACTATTTGTCATTTCAGCTGCATTTCATGCACACTGCTGTTATACTTGGTATCCTGTTAATTCTTTCTGATGCAAGAAGCATGATTATTTCATATTCCATCACACAAAGCAGACCTCATCTTGCTTTGAGTCAGACATTTCCAAGCATGGTCCAGCAAAATTCTGGTGATTTTCTTTAATCTAATCTATTTCCTTGGATCTGGAAGTTTCACTGGGATGAGATGGAGCTGTAGGTATTTCTGCTGGGTTTTGAAGGCAGCTGATCAGAAAACTTTGGGAATCTCATACTCTGCTGTCCTGAGGTGTGGAAAATGGAGATTCATGTTGGGCCCAGGAGTGTTTTTATTACTGCCAGTGAGTTCTCCAAGCAGAGTGTTAAGGAGCATTATAGGGGGGGAAAAAAGCACTTTTTACTGTTTGTTTTGGGGGTTTTTTTAAGCTTTGAGAGTCACTGTAATTCCAGCTGGATTTATTGTTTTCACTGTGCATTGCTGAATTCCTGCTGGTGCTGGAAGCTGCAGCAGTACCTGGACCCTTCCCCGTTCCCTTTCGGGGGGCTGTGAAGCCCAAAGTGCCTTCTGAAAAGAACATTGTGTGTGTGTAAAACACTGCTGTTCCTGCCTGGACACACAATAAACCTCTGTGGCTGGAGAAAATCAGCAAGTGCTGCATCAGCTGTCGGAGTGCTGCTTTACCAGATCCCAAATCCTGTGCTCAGAGCTGAGAGCAGGGAGAGCTCCACGGTGAGAGACAGCTTGCTACAATGGCATTCCACTCAAGGTCACACACAGCCCCAGTCACGGCAGGGAAAAGAGCCAAATTCAGCATTTTTAGCAGTGCAAATATGTTGAGAAATATCATGAAGGGTGTGAAGATGCTGGAAAGGGAAACAGTGAAAGCCGTGTAGCAGAACAGTTGTGTAGGCAAAGTTCCAGGGATGGGCATGGAGAGATGAAGTCACTTCACATTTTGGGTATCACTAAAATCCTTTCCTTACGTGATCCTGCTTTTGTGTGTGGCTTTGCAGCATCTCCCTTTAGTGCTTGCAGCTCTTACCTAAACAGATTTGATATATACACATATACAAATTGCTGTGAAATAAATGGGAAGGTCATTCCCTGTCAGGGCACTGATTTGATGATGGGACGAGTTTACTTTTATCTTTGGATGAGCAATATTTGGAATTTTGGACAAAGTTGACATGTATGAGATTTCTTAAATAAGGCTTACCAACTTTTATACTCAAATAACTTATGTATGCATCACTTATAGTAATTCTGTATTTGTTCTTTAATATAAAAATAAATAAACATTAGTATCATATAAATATATAAATAGAGATATGTAGAATAATAAATTATATTAAATTATATATTAAATATATTAAATATGTTCATGTAAATATAATTATATGCACATATCTAGTATTAAATATAAATATATAATAATATATAATTATATAAATAAAGTATATTCTTGAAGTAATAACATAATATATTGTATATAATATATTCAATATATTGTAATAAGAACATATTATATTATGAATTAATATATATTTATGTAATGAATATTTTTATTTATAGAATATTTATATAATTTATATTAATATAAAACAATAACATTTCAAATTTTCTCCTTTGCCTATTACTGAGGAAATGTGTCCATCTGCAAAAAACAAATGGATTGAGATAATTTTTCATTCTCATTGGATACCAAAGCCTGAAAGAAATACTGACAATCTTAAACTTTCACATAATTTAATGATATTTTATAATATTTTTGTGTGATATTAAGTAGTGAATACCATTGGTCTATTTTTAGCACAAAGTGATGTTGATCAGAGCATGGTAAAACTGCTGCTTTTTATTGTATAGAATATACTATATTATAATAATATCACATTTATATATATTGTATATAATATTTGTAGGTGTTATTTATAATAATAGTTGGTAAATCAGTAATTAACCTAATTGGAAGTGTTGGTTCATTTTGGGGAGTTCTGAGTTAAACCATTCTGTCTGTAGGGGAGGGATGGAGATGCCCAGATAATAACCCAGACCCAGACAGGCAGCACGGGGAGCTCTGCAGAAAGGACCTTAGAAGGGCAATTCCTGTGCAGAACTGACCCTTGGGTACTGCTTTGTTGGAGTGGCTTTTTCTGTCCCTCTTGAGCTCTCAAACTCTCCAGTTTACACACTAAAGTAAATTACCAAGGTGATGTTCAGGTGGGGCTGTGGTTCTCTCTGATATTATCACTCGTGTTTTGTGGACAGTAACTGTGCTCACCAAAGTGGGACCTGGAAGCATCACAAAGTTAGCAGTGAGGCATATGTTCTGGGCTGGGAATTGAAATTTTCCTTTCTGACACATTGCCTTGAAGCTGGGATCCCTCTGGCATGCAGATTTTCCTGGCAGGGAGAATGGCAGGGTGCTGCAGAGAGGGCTGGTGCTCAGCCTGGGCACGCAGCAAGCTGAGGAGGAGGAGGAGGAGGAGGAGGAGGAAGGCACACCTGTGTGTGAGGTGTGTGTGTCCCAGGAGAGTGCTGGGAATGCTGCAGGGCCACACTGAGCAGGGATGGGGCTTCTCTTCACCATCCCACATACTCACAGCAGGTGCTAACCTAAGCTTGGGTTTCACATGTGTAATGTTTTGCCATGAGCAAATGTCCTTCTCTTCCATCTTTGCTGGCCAGATATCTACAGCAGAGCACCAGCTGTCTCTGAGATGAGAAAGAGACATTTTAATTTTTCTTGTTGCATCCTAATTCTTGTTTGCCTGTTGTTATTTCCTTTAGTTCCATTGTCTGCCTTCTTATTGACTGAGCTCTGAATTAACTGAACTAATAATTCCTACTCCTGCATGTGCTAATTTTCCCTTATGCACTTGACATCAGCTCCTTCTTTCTCTTCCCCTCAATGTTCCTGTCACCTCCTGAAGTTAATGGAATTAAATTCTAACATTCAATTTGTAATTTTGGAGGCTTGAAACATCACCTGCTCTGCATGAAGGAGTAGTTCCTGTGGTAAAATTTGAATGTGGTATGTTTTTAACAGAATTCACAAGTTTGAAATCTCCTGCACTTGAGAGGTGCTTTACATCCCCAGGAATGGTTCTGTTGTCAGGGTTTCACTCTGGGGTGTCCACAGTGCTTACAGTGCCAGCTGCACATCTCAGGATGCAAGAAACAGGGCAACAAAATTTTAAAAGAAAGCCTTGGAAAAAAAAAAAAATGCAACAAGTGACATGGTTCTGCAGCTATGAAATTTGGGGGAGTGTTGGACAAACACCTCAGCCACTTGCAGGAAATATTGTCAGAGGTGCTCACTGGAACAAAGTCTGACAGGAGAGGACTCAGAGGCACAGTCTGGGTCAAACAAGAAGCAATGCAGCTCTGGGGAAATGAGTCTGTGCTTTACATCCTTTCCTCTCTGGCACCAGGTATGGGAGTTGTCTCTTCTCTCAAAATTCCCAGACAATTATATTCTGAAAGAAATTGAACATAATGTGCAGGTGCTTAAATGTTTGACAGGGCACTTCCCATTCTGCCTCAGCAGGTACTTGCAGTTCTTTTGGCACTGTTCTGATGAGTGTGTGATGCCTTTAAAGTGCTCTGGTAAGCAGGAATCCTGGCTGGAAAACATTCCTGCTGCTGGGGTATCGTTTCTGAGTCACTGCTTTGATGCACAGGAACATATGGCTGGTTGCAGGAGTGGACTGAAGAGATGCAAATGTCAGTGTGACACTGGCCAGGACTGAGATCACAGAAAAGAGGAAGGCAAAAGATTATATATATATTTTTTAATTACATCTATATTTTAATTACAGTATTTGCATTGCTAATATTAATCACTGTTAAAAAAAAAGCAGTTTATTTCAGGGGGTGCATGCATTAACAGCTCTGGTATTAGATGTAAAAACACATGGATCTAACCAGCCAGGTCCCAGCTAAACATTTGCGCCTTCCTTTCCCAGACCTGCCAAGTTTCCCATCCCAGTTCCTATTTGACAGATAAATGGAGCAAATTAAATGCAGGAATAAATAATTACCAACATTCACCATAAGCCTGAACTATTTGGAAGGACACTAGAAATGAAACTGAGATGTCCTGGATGATTTTGTCACTTCAAAGCTTGATTAGGAGTCCTGAGTATCTTTCAAAGTTCAAAACTGAACAGAAATGTTCAATTTCTAGTGGAAGTTTGGGGATGGATAGAGAGGTTACTGGGTAAGAGATTATCAGGGTCTTAGAGTCAGACTGAAAATTCAGAGTTCTTTCCCAGTGTGGATGACTTTTCCATGGACTTCCCACCATTATGACTGATTATATTAATATATAATCTCTTTTCTATCATATTAATATATAATCTCTTTTCCCAGGTAATTTCTAATCTAGGTGCTTCAGCCTTTCAGGGTGGAGCTGACACTGTAAGATGCTACTTCAACCTATTCCAAGTCCTTTCCAAAGAGTCTAGAAAAGTCCTTTGCAACTTCTAACACCTTTCTTTTATTTTGTAGGCAACTAAAAGGAAAATCAGGAAAATTCTTTTTGAGGGAAGAAGAAGAGTGATGTGGTATTGGTGTTGTTTTGGTTTTGGTTTTTATTTGGGCTTTTTTCCCCTGAACAAAAATTTCACATTTTATGAAGGTGAATTATATAGTAAAGATGAATTATGTAGCACAGAGGTCTGTAATTAACTTTATCACTTTGTCTGCTTTTGATCTAGCAGGTCTTCAGGAGGAAACATTATTTCATTTACATTCATATTATCTTTCTCCCCTTACCAAAAAAAAACCCAAAAACAAAGACCTGTTTTCTCAGTCTTTAGAAATGTGAAGAGAATGTTATTGTGCTCCTCTGTTCTACCCTGTTGCTTTCAATTCCTATTTAATAAGACACAGGACATCTCTCATAAATTCTGTAGCATCAGTGTAATGTTCCTTTGATGATATATTGCATGTTAAGTTGGGATTGGCATGAAAGGATAGTGAGGGCTAAGGAGAGATTTTTATTTTTATTTTTATTTTCTATTTTTCCCATAAAAATTCTGCATCTCTTGCTGTCAGAATGTGTGGGGAGCTCTTGGTCTGAGGGTTTGCACATGGGGTGTTCTGCACTCTGGTCATGGGCTGTCTGCAGCTGCTCCTCCCTGTCCCTCCTCAGCTGGAATTGGCTCTCAGTGCCCTCCCTGCAGCTGAAGAACTCATGATTTTGGCAGCCCCCTCTGGAAGAGCAGGAGTGAATCTCAAGAGAAGATCCATTTCTGGGGCAGAGCAGGCCTGGACACTTGTCCTGACCCTTTTCCTGCTCTGTTGCTCTGAGTTTGAGACTTTCCCCACGGGACCCCTCTTGGAGCTGCCAGAGGTTTGGAAGCTCATTTCCAAGCTCTGACATTTGAAGTTGCTTTCCCCTCATTTCCCTGCAGGTATTTATAGATACTCTGGCATTCTGGTGGCTTTCTACCTGAAAAGCAACACATTTACTCTGTTATTGCTTTTCTTTCTGTGCAATAATGAGGATCTCAACTGCAATAATGACCCTGGGCATGAAATGTAATTTAGACACCTCAAACCTAATTTTGTTGTAATACCTACTTCCATGGATTTCTAAGTTTTTAAATATATATATGAATTAATGATTAAATACATACATAACCTATATTTTATATAGGATCCTATATTGTATAACGCATTTATTACCCCCTAAAAACTCACACAAAGTTGTATTGTTCATCTCTAGTATAACTCTTGCTGTCTCTTCTTGCCCATCTTGTTATTTCTGTGCTTTTCATCCCTTTTCTTCGTAGTCTATACTCCTTCCACAGGAACAAATTTCATCTCTTTTTCTTCCTTTTTATATGCTAGTTCTTTCTTCAAGTCGCTATCCTCTTGCAGTGTAGTGCAGGATAATCAAACCAGCAAACTTTGTCCTTTTTGAAGCAGGGGTGTTTGAACATTTGAAAACCCACAAAAGAAAGGCAGATCAGTAGTTCTGGCATTCTTCAAAATTGCTCTTTCATTTGAGAGGAATAGAGGAGCTCGGGGTGGGCAAACTGCAAGTTGTGGTGTGTGTTTAATGAGGCTGTGGAGGGAGCAGGAGAGGGATTGGGAATGATTCCATGTGGGGAATGCAGATGCGTCCACTTCAAGGAGAAAAATGCTCTTGAAGTATAATCCTATATTTGATAATCAGGTGAAAATTCGAATGTATCCAGGATTTCCTCAGGAAGCCCAGAGCTCTGAGATCCGCTCCCTGGAGGTGAAGTTCCAGCTTGCACCACCCTTGGTCAGGTGGATTGCACTAAGCTGAGTGTGCCTGCTGAAGTTTGGGATTCTCAGCCTTGTGTCCTGCAGCTCCTG
>NC_031783.1:3722180-3805744 GCF_001522545.3 Parus major
CCAGGAGATGCTGAACCAAAATCACAGCCCGGGCATGGACACGGCTCCGCAGGGCACTTCAATGGGGATCCCCCGGACCTCAGGGGAATTGCTCATCAGTTCCACACTGCAGCTTTTGCTTGAGTCTCGCTCTTCTCCAGGCTCTTTGGTGTGTGTAACGGGATTGTTTTTCCTAGGAAAGCTGCCCCGTGTCCCCAAGGCCCCTCACATAATGGGTGTGCTGCTCATTCTCATGGCACAGCCGGTGCGTTCCCGGCTGGAGAGCTGCTCCCTCTCCCTGCTCCTCCAGGAATCCTTAGCAGGAGTAATTTGGGGGATTTATGGTGCCAAGAGCACCTCCCAACTAAACCTTATGGCTCTTAATAGCTGCTACTTTTCCTTACAAAAGACACGCTTTTGCCCTGGGGCAATTAACTACCAAAGTAGTCGTTAGCTATTGATAATGATCAATTTGTCAGCGATTACTGCTCAATAACGCCCTATCCTCTATTAATTAGATAAACTCACGGTGATTGTAGGTACTCTTCAAAGCACTTTCTTGGAGGATCAAGCCGGCTTGCCATAAGCCAAAGTGAGCAGCAGCTTTTCAAGAGTAGAGTAAATTATCTGAGGAAATGGGATATATATTGATTATAATGATACTTTTAGAAATGCTCATGATTTGACAGGTTCATAATTTTCAGACATAGCTGCTCATAAGGGAAAGAAATTAATGCAGTCACAGTTTTTCCAGAAAACAGGTTCTTTACTGGTCCTTTCTGATACCCTGTGCTAGAATAAAGGAAAGAAGCAGCATGAACACACGGACATAGAACTGTATATACCTCAAAACTGCCCATATTTGGGACAAAAAGAGACTTCAGTGTACATGTTCATGAAAAATCTCTTTTTGGTTCTTTTTTTTTGGCCAGTTTATGATGCATCACAGAATGGATGCTTAATCTCTTCAGGGAGATGTGTATAGTTGCTGATGCTTAGAAACTGAAATTGTTATATCCACACATTTATATATATATATATATATAAATATATATATAAAAAATTATAAAACTCAGTTTCTGTTTCTCATCAAATTGCTTAGTTTCAAGTACCCAATACAAATTTCTGTCCTCTGAAGACGTGATTCTGCAGTAATTCAGCATGTGACACTCTCATCACATCCTGCTGGAACATGGCCATGAAAACCATGTCCTTAGGAAAGTACTAAATGAATAAAAACCCAAGAAAATCACTGCACCTTGGTTAGGTGGGGAGGGCTGGGATTCAGTGTGCTTACATCAAATTCTTCTTGAGCTCCATTCAGTTTTAGCTTTAATATGTCATAAAATCTGCAGAGTTTTGGGCTGTTTCCAGCAGTATTTGCCATCAAGTAAAGTATGGAGTTCATGGGATATTTTATTATAAGTGTGAAAAATTATTTCAATGTACCATTGCAGTTAAGTTGTGGCCACCTGATGAACTTAAGCAAGATCTCTTGCAGGCCACTTCAGAGTAGAGTTTATTCTTGCAGCAGCAAACAGAAGGTGAGAAAAAGCTATCACATTAACATTTTAACAGGATAAAGCCCAAGTGCCCCCCATTGACGGATGGATCCTGGCACTTTTTAATGCCATGTGGAGAATCCAGCGAGGATGACAAGTCTGAGCACCAGCAGGTGAGATCTCCTGGGCAGGTGGCCCTGGCTCAGCATCTTCAGGGGGCTGGGCTGGGACTCCCTCCATCCTTGTTGAGTTCTCTTAATGCTCCTGGAGAGGGAGAGAAGGAGGGGTGAACGTGAGCTCTGACATCTGACTGCACCACGGTGTTAGGGCAAACCTGAAATTCATCCTCATCTCAAAGCTGGAACTTCACTTCCACAAATCCTGCCTTTTATTCCTGCATTTAATGCTGCTGCTTCTAAATTTCAGGTCAGAAAGTGAGAAAAAAAGGGGAGGTTGTATTGAGTTACTGTGGAGAAAACCTTAAGGTGCTTTGAGGTTTAGGTATAAAACATGGATTCTTTATAGCTCCCTGTCTTTGTCAGAATGTTTTCCATTGTGTTTATGTCTTGTCAATGCCTGAGGTATTGATTTCCTGCCAGTGTGAACTGGATTCCCAGCGAGCCTTTTTGTCCTTGTCTTCAGCACCCTTTGGTAAAGTCACTCAGGCTCGTTTGTTTGGTTTGGTTTTACAAACCATAAAGCAGCATTGTATGTGTGACTTCCTCGTTGTAAATGTAGCAGCTTTCCCTTATTTTTTCTCTCTGATACTGAGCTTTTAAAGTGGTAATTTTAGGAAAAAAAGGCTATGTAAACACAAGGTGAACTTATAGACCTGAGAATTGTAAAGAATTGGTTTCCTCTGGTGCTTTGTTCCACCGTGTTGGCTCATGAACTTATTTCAAGGCACAGATTGGAAAAAGTCATGTAGTGCTCACCTGCTGCACAATTAAAAGTGAATTCCCTTTATGCATGAGCAGTACCGGGTTATGTGGAGTGGTCAAGAAAAAGCAGTTAAAAAATAGAGTACATGTGTTTGACTACACATTTGTTTTAAATAATTATTGTTTTATTGCATTTGAAAAAGCCAGATGATTTATTATATTATTATTATTATTAATAATAATAGCAATAACAGTGATAATAGTAATAATAGTAATAACAGTAATAATAGTAATAGTAATAGTAATAGTAATAGTAATAGTAATAGTAATAGTAATAGTAATAGTAATAGTAATAATAATAATAATAATAATTGTCCCTTTCTTGACCTGAATGCCTGTGTCATGTGTTAAGGATATGTGTTAAGCAACACTTTTCTCTAGCTTGTTAAATGATTGTGGGAACTTGCTGGTGTTCTCAGATCATTGTTCTTTGGTTTGGTGTAATACAGAGCAGATTTCAGGTCATGACCTAGCAGAGGTTTTTATGTTGATTCCTTTGCTGGATTTCAGCACACATGTATTGCACAGTAGTCCTGTGTGTACTCTGAGCTGCCTTCCCCTGTGGGTGTGACACCTCTGACACCTGGCTGTGCCTAAATCCAGTCTTGTTACCTCTGGCATCATTTCCAGGCTGACTCTGAGTGTGCTCTGAGCTTTGATTCATCAGCACCCAGCTCTGCATTGCTGTAAACAGCAGGGCTGTGACATTCTGTGTGTTCATGGCCGTGTTTTGGGGACTTGTGGTGGGTGATGCCCACGATCCCCACTCAGCACTCACGTGTGATGCTCTGTCACAAGACGTGTGGCTGCTGCCAGAGGTGGCCATGCAGCAGCTTGGCCTTTCCTGAGGAACCTTCCTGCCCCTTTTGCATCTGTGGTGCAGAACAGCTGATGGTAATCACTATAAAAATTAATTATGAGCTGATGGGCAAGGGCATAATCAAAGCAGAGATGAATTAGAGCAGCGATCCAACATCCAGACCTTTAAACCAACTGATAAACCTCTACCTTTGATTAACATGAGGGAAGTATAATAGGAAAACTTCATTGTCAAGGGCTCTAATTGTCCAGTTCTGTGCTCAGTAAGTGTTAAAATGCAATAGCTGGACAAAAAAAATCAGACAAACAAAAGTCTGCACTGAATTAATGGTTCAGTAAAATGCCTAAGTAACATATGTTCCAACCTGGCTAGAGTCCTAAAGTAGGAGAAAAAGACTTTAATTACATGATTGATGGGCTCTTCAGGAGAGCTCCAAATTCAAGGTGCCTGCAAGGTGACAGGAGTGTCTGCAAAGGGCAGGGGGAAAGAGGAGGAGGGGACAGGGGAGGCAGCAGCAGCTCACAGCATCCCTGCCTCACTGGGGCTGGTACATTTAACAGCTTCCTGCTTGGCTGTCTCACAAAAATTAGGCAAAATATCCAGCTGCTTCCTGCAATGTTTAGGAACTATAAAACTTTGGGGTTTTTTGCTAGTGAACAACAGTAAAGAGCTTGTTCTGAAGCAGTAAAAGCCTTACACTGGTGATTGGCTGACTAAACTTCCCAAGGCACTTTGTGATAATTAGAAGTTTCTACAGTGTTAAGCATTTTTGTTGAATGACTCCTGGCAAAGTGGTTGCCAGTTTTTCTGTGAGAGGGGTTCCTTATGTCTGTGTGACCACACATTTCAGTTTAGACATCACTGAAAGGTCTTCTGAGGTACTGATGTGAGATAATGAGCCATAAATCATGGCCAGGTTCTCCCTAAGTGCCTGTGAACCAGAATTTTGTCTGTGATTCTCTAAGAATTGGGTCCCATTATTATCATAATCTATTTTTTCAGCTGTGGTGGGGTAGCTTTTTTGCTCTCACATAGCAGAGGATATTTTTCAATAAACTATTTAGTGGATTGCAAGATTATTTTGAATATTACTTTATATTTCCAGTAAGGTATTGATAGCAAACCCTTCCTTTATGTGCTATTTAATTTTTTTATCCCAACCTTTCTCTGCCCATCAAGCCCTTTCTAGATATTGCTGCAGTTTTCTTCTCTGTCAGCCTTGGTGGCATTACTTGCCACCAAGAAGAAAATACTCTGCTTTTCAAAATATTTTCTTGTGGCAGGTCATTGAGGTCATATTGGCTGTTAAGGAAAAAGTGAAACAGTGAATTTCACTGAATGAAATGGCTGAGGTGAATTTACAGAATCCAGGTTAAATGATGATTACTTGTCCCAGTTTCAATTGTGCCCCAGATTTGAACATTATGCTATAGAGTCAATTCAGATAAATTAATGGTGAATCTGTCTCACAGCTGATTATTAGTTTCTCCTGAGATGATATTAGATTAAATTTTTTTGATCCTTTGCAGTTTTTGTGTATTTCTGACTCTGTTTTTAAGGGTTTTGTTTGTTTGTTTGTTTGTTTTGGTTTTTTGGTTTTTTTTTGCAATGCTATGGGCAAAAAAAAAGTAGAAATGTCACTTTGCTTAGGGAAGATGTAGTTCTGAATAATTTTGTGTAGTTTGAAATATTTTTACTTTCATGGCAGTATAGTACACCTTAGCTAGTAGAATAGGGAAATTGGCAATGTTGCTTGCTGGGTCACCATTTCAAAAACACCTGGGTACAAAAGCAATGTGTTTCCCACAGTGATCATCATTGCTGCTCTCAGGAAAAGGCTGAGGATCCAGCAGGATTTGTGTGACTCAGGAAAGGAGGCACTGCCAGGGCAGGGTGTGCCTGTTCCACATCCCTTTGCAGGAGTCTCAGCAGCTTGCAGAAATAATGCTGTGGCAAAGAAAAGCACCCTGCCCTGGCAAAGATGACATCAATTCCACTCATTGTGTCAAGTGAAATGCATTGGGTTAGGATAACCTGAATAATACTTTCATTTTAATGAGACAGGTGGATAGAAATTTCCCAGAAAGGTATTTAAGGTTGAGGTCATTAATGTGCTCTGTCTCGCTGAGATGTTGAATGTTTGTAGTATTCCACATCACAATTACATCAACAATATTCAGAGTGAATGGGGCTGTGGTGAAAGGGAGAGGTGAAAAGAAGCAGAGGAACCCTGTGAGGTTATAAAGTGTTTGTGTTCTGAACAAGTAGTGAGTTTGACATCTGGAATGTCCTAAAAGCTGCTGGGGGCACAGGTGGCTGTGGAAGACTTTAACCCTGTGGTTCCCCAAACCAGTGGAACTGGTGAAGTGAAATAAATCTTCCTGCTGCCCATAGCAAGAGTTCAGGAGGCACAGAGGCTCCAGCTTTGTGGAAGATCTGTTTCCATGTATTTGATATACTGGTGATAGTTTAGGTGTATCATAATCAGTGGGCTGATGTCCTAATGAAATTAATTGCAGATACATTTGTGAACAACAGCCAAATGGTCTGATAAAATCAGCTTTGCTTTAGAAGAGGGGCACCACTCAATGCAGTGTTTTGGAAAGAACCAATATGTTTGGAATACTGGAATTATAATAGAAAAAGTAGTTTGAGTGCACTGAACAAAGGAAGTCCCTCTCCAACATCTTGGTGTTGATCCTTCTGCCTTTGCTGTAGTAAATAACATTTATGCAGCCTTTTTACTTATTATCTTGTTATTAGAAAAAATACTTAATGTACAGATGAATTTTACCACAAACATAACTGACATTCAAACCTGATATAAAGATGAATCAGAAAAATAACAGCATTTACTTACAAAGTATGGATTTTTATTTTTTTTTAATTTTAGTTCTCATAGAAAGTACAAATTCAGGTGCACTGTACTGCAGCCAGTTTGGTGTGGAGGGAGCTGCACTGAAAACACGGTGAGTCCTTCCACTAGAACAGTCACTAAATAAAAGACAAGATGGTGGAATCAAAGGAAGGCACTGAGGTGACAGTGACCTACTTTGCTAAATCAGAATAACTGCTTTAAGGTCCAACACTGCAGGAGCTAACCTTGAAAGTGCTGAAAATCCCTAGTTTGTGACATCAGCAGAGTAGAAATTAAAAAGCTATGAATCACTGTTAGAACAAGTTTATGCATGGTTTCATGGTGATAAATTAAAAATTGTCTCCAGCAATCTGCATGTGAAACCTGGGCACTGCTGGGCTGATGTAACAAACCACAGCCACTGCCACAAATCTGAGCACTGCTTGCAAAATGCCCAGAGGAGGGAGATAACACAGGGTCAAAAACGTGTTCTGCTGAGACTTCTGGCTTTGTTTTCTTCCCACTGCTCTTGGGCAGGACCTTTTCAGATGCACTCACTGATTGCTGAATGATGCATTCATGACAGCATCATTTTCCCTTTTATTGATTCTCATTTTCTAAATTGCCAGTTAGGACATGATTTTCTATGTCTCTGTTCAGAACAGTATTGTGCCTAAGCTAAGCTGCAGGTTGTGAGATGATGCAGTTTCATTGCTAGGAAGGAACCATGGTCAATTAACACACAGTAGAGCTTTCACCTGGATCTCTAACCTCCCCCTAAAACTATTAAAACTCTGTAATTTTTGTTGCTAATGTTTCAGATACCTCAGTTGCTGTGTTTATGTTGGATGAAGGTGTGGAGGAAAGGGGAAAATACAACCTTTAGCTTAATATCTTAAATCTTTTATATTTTATATATCTTATACATTCTTAATAAAGTATCTTACTGTACATACTTCTTTTTATCTCTTTTTTTTATTATTATTTTTTTGGTGGTAAATAACAGTGAAAATCTAAACATCAACAAAAAGCAAACACCAGCACCCCTAACCCCCAAAATAGAACCAGTGGCAGAGCTGACATTTCTCTGCTGAAGCTGCCTTATTGTTTGTACCTGAAAGATGTACTTTCCTCAGAGAATTTTGGACCAGGGGAGGAGGAAATGAATGATATTTCATTTATGATTTACCTCATTGTTTCCTTCCTGGGCAAAGAGGAATGAAGGTCCCATGGATGGGGCACAATCCTCTCCTTGGATAACAGTGTGGGGAGGATGGAAATTGACTGTGGCAGAAAGTTGTCTCAGTTTTTGTAGTTCACAAAATGCCTCTAATTCTGTGATGGTAAGGAAGAAGTGAGTGTGTTGTTTGTAAGGAATACTTTTGGAATTCTGTCTGGCACAGCAAAGTTTCCATAGGTGACAGCAGCAATAGCTGTTGGTCTAATGAGTAGTCATTATGAGGAGGAATTAAGTTGTTCTTTGCAGTAAAATTATCCAAGGGGAAACTGCAATAGCAAAGCTGTTGCTTGGAGTTATTTGCCTTTCCACTGATTGAGTTTCATTACACTCTTTCATGATGCTGAACTTGAAATTTCTTTACTGACTTGTTTTCACACATAGCCAGTTCTGCTGCTGATGTTTCATTCCAGTCCTCTGGGGACATGACCCTTGACCCTTTTGAAAGTTTATCTCATTTTTCCACAAACCTTTAAAATTTTATTTTAAGCCATTTTATATATATTTTATCAAAATACTACATGGTAGTGCAGCAGTTTTGTTTGAGCCAGGTTTTCAGCCCTCTGCTCTCCCTGCACAGCCTGTGGAACACTGGGACAGCACTGGCATTTGGTACATTCCAGTTACATCACTTCTAATATTCTCTGCTTCCTTTCCCTCCTTGAATCTGTTCTCCTCTTATTTGTTTCATCTGTTATATATGTTTCATCCTATTGTATGTTTCACTTTGCTACAAAATTATCACTTTGTCTGAAAGCTTTACGATGGTGTTTGCAATTCATTCCCTGTAGAGATTCTTCAGTATCAGATCCTTCACTTTCCTTCTACCTTTTAGGCAGACCATAACAATCAGAAATCCATCTGGGAAAGCTGGGAATAAACTCATGATAGATCTGATTGCTAATGGACACTGGTGAAGTACATCTGTGCTTTATCACAGCCATCCTGCCTGAAAAGCAGAGAACACATGGATCTCATGCTTGGTACAGCATTTCTTTGTGCACTGAATGTTCAGGCCATTTTGGAGACATCACAGAAGACAAGTGCCAACACAGTTTCCTTTGAAACACTTTTCCAGGGTTGTATCCAGTCCAGGGCACTCCCCAGCAGTTATTTCAGATGTTCTTAGGCCAGAAGTGCCTGCTGATGCCTTTGGGATGCAGCAGGGCTGTGAAAGGGGCTGGGATCATTACAGCACTCAGAACAGTTGGATGGTGCTGTTCCCTTCAGAAACACAAGCTGATAGAGAGAAGTGTTTTCCTTCAGAGGAAAGCTCTGTCTTGAGCTGCAGAGGAGTCAGTGTCCTTAAGGGGCTCTCACTGCTGCTGAGCTTGTGGTTTGTCTGAAATACTCAGAGCACCAGGCTGGAGAATGAATTGTGTGTTGAAATTATAGAAGAGAGGTTGTGAAAAGAAACTTAGCATGGACACTAAATTGGAAGCTTAGTTTACCTCATCAAGGTGCTTATATTTGGTGGGATAAGTGCCAGTTGCTTTGAGCTCCCTAGTGATTCAGTGATGCTTTAGACCAGTATGTGGAACAACTGAAAACTGAGCCATGTTAGGACATACAGAAAAATATGTTGGGCCATGGATTTCCTTCCATCCACACAGCATTTGTTTAAAAAGACTGCAAGCACTACTTAGGATGGGTAGATACCCAAAGGGGAGCTACCTGTGCTGCAGTAAATGTACAATCCTACAGCAAAAGCCAGGAGTGTGAGGTGTACCCCAGGGGATCCCGGCTGGCTGGGGAGCAGGGGCAGACCCTGGACACCAACAGAACCTCCCAGAACAAAAGGAGGAGCCACTTGCTCCAGGCTGGAAGTTGTTCCCTCCTGTGAGCAGGATGTGCAGCCCTCAGGATGCTCTCTGCCACCTGATGATTAAACATTAATTCCCCAGGGCTGGGCAGAATTGAAGGTGCTGTGGTGTCTCAGTGTGGCTGCACAGACAACAAAATTCTCCTTCTGGATAATCCAGGCCCCAAGGACTGCTCTTTTTCTTACTATTTTTTTTTTTTTTAGGTAATTTGTTTAACAGGTTTTCTATTCCTTCTCAGCTGTTCCAATGTATTTAAGGAAAATCAAATCCCTTCAGACAATTTTAATTCTGTATTGTATTTAGAATAAGTACTGTAAGATTCAATTGTCTTCAATAACAATATTTGTTTTGTTAGAACTTCAAGTAATTTTTGGGAGTTTTTTCTTTTTCCTCTTCTTTTTTTTTTGTAGTGTTTGGCTTTAGGAAACATGTTTCATTGTATTATTTAGAGAATGACCTTCAGAACTGATAACATTTTGTTGTAGTGCACTTCTCTTTTCGTGCACTGTATAAATAATGAATTGTAAATCAACACAATTAAATGAGATATGACTGCATAGATTTCTGTATAAATTGGGAAACTTCACCAGCTGCTCTGCAAGGACAACCTTTACCAATTGTGGATATTTTTCTGGTTCAGAAAACCTTTCCTGAGGAATTCCAAACCTTTCACGTCCCAGATCATTAAGTTGTGTGAGCAAATAGTCCTTGTACTGCAGAGTTCTTGAGTAGCAGAAGAATATTTTTTGTGCTAATATTTTCTAAGCCTCTGCTTTGAAAATGTTTGAAGGAATAAGATACAGAAGAAATTCGAAGCAGAACAATCTGTAGTTCAAAACACACAGAAAACAGTTTAAAAAAAGTACAGTTTTTCTTTTTTGTGTCTATAACATGGTAGTTTTGATATGGAATTCAGACAATATTAATATTAAATAACTTCAGGTATTTATTAAGTTTGAAAAGAAGTTTATTTTTTTTCTTAAGAAGGATGAGAACATTTTTTTTAATTTAGATTTGGCTAAAATTATCTGTCATATGCAGATGATTATGCAATATCTGCCAGCATCCTACCCTAAGACAGTTCTACCAGATGGTCAAGCGTTTTTCATGTGGCACTTGTTTAAATGCAAATATATCTAATTTTTTCTGTAATTATTAACATCATCTTGCATCTAAGGACTTGATCTACATTGAATTAACTACTTCTAGACTATTTCTGCTATATTTTGTAGTGAAAAGATGGTATTTCAACCTTTATAGTTGGCAGGATGAGTATTTTGCTTTAATATCTAAGAGATCTGTATTATCATGTGGGAAATTTACAGTAGGAATAACCAATATTTTTTCCAGTGTTTATTATGCTGCTGTATAAAGAAAATAGGGCTTGTTATTTAATGTGTGTCTCCAAGCAAAATGAGACTGTGGCACTGAGACTTGCTGAACTGGTTCTGAGTACTGAAGCATCAGCTTGAGGTACATGTGACAAATATAAACAAAATCTTAAAGATGCATTTGCTTGAATAAAACCCAAAAATAGGGATGTAGGCTGGCTAGCATTCACATCAGTGATGGGAGATGATAACCAAACAAGATTTTCACTGAGGGATGAACTGTTGCATAGTTTTATAATATGATTATCATTCCACATGTGCAGTGGGTACTGTGCTGTTTCCCCTAGTCCTTTGATTTTAAAAGTTTTGCTTGCTGCAGTTTTCCTGGGATCCTCCTTTAGAATATCCTGAGGTTTAAGATTATTCTTCTGCTGTGCTCTTCTGTAGCTGTCCTGGTAAAAACTTAAATGGTGATCTCTGCAGTAAAACCTACTTTGTAATATTAATTACCATTGCATGTAGACAAAACCCAGTGCCATGGGTACATAAAGCTTAGTAAATAAAACCCAGTGCCATGGGTAAATAAAACCCAGTGCCATGGGTAAATAAAACCCAGTGCCACGGGTAAATAAAACCCAGTGCCATGGGTAGACAAAACCCAGTGCCATGGATAAATAAAACCCAGTGCTGTAGGTAAAAACCCAGTGCCATGGGTAAATAAAACCCAGTGCCATGGGTAAATAAAACCCAGTGCCATGGGTAAATAAAACCCAGTGCCATGGGTAGTTAAGTCAGCTAGTGGGTGCTCAATGTGCAATTTGGGCTGTTAAGGTTTAATTTTGAGCTTCAGGCTGCTATTTTGCCATGGGTACCACAGTTGGAAGTTTCTCATTTTTTATTGGGCATAAAAAGTAATAATCTGGGACTGTTATTAGCTACAGAATAAAGCACTGTTAGCACTCACTTTTTATGTTAAATCCAAGTACTGTATTGATTTTGCAGTAGGAAGACATGCAAGTCAGAAATGCAGTCAACAATGAGCCATCAACAGAGCATTGGTTCAGGTTTGAAAGAGAACTGAAGAGTTCCAGTCAGAAATAACAGAAGGAAGGAAATAAAAGAAGACAGTAGAAAGAGAAAGCAAGAATAAATACAAGTAACATAATACTGAAAACACATTCAGTCACTGAGAGGAGTTTTACTGCATTCACTGTTTCCAATGGGCATCATCCTGTGTATTTCAGTACTTATAATATCTAAAAAGAAACACTAGGATGGGATATCAGCAAACCCTAGAAGGACTGTAACGTGTCAGGATTGATCCACTAGTAATTTGCATCCACTGGGGGTGAGTTAGGATGTTGTGTGGGCAGGAATAATCTGAGGAATGGGAGAACTCTGCATCTCTCCTGGCAAGAGGTGGGTGTCAGTTTGGGAATGCTGCTCCCCAGTGCCTCATAGCTGCTCTTATTTTCTTAATAAAGCTGAATATTAAATGTCTTCTTTTAGGCTGCAGGTATTTCAAGAGACTGTCTGTACTATGCTACAGATGCTGGTCATAAATCAAAACACTGATGGAAAGTGGTGATAATGATGGAATATTCCATCAGCTTTCTGTTGGTTTTTCTTCTTATTTTAGGTCTTTAGAATGGATTTATGGTTAAAGCTTTTAACCACCAGCAGCAGGAGTTGGCATGATGGTGTCTAACTGGTAGCATGAAGGGGTTGGGGGGTAAAGACACCCTGTGCTTTTCAAGGTGACACAAACAGGCACTAAGGATGCTTTAATTCAATATATACCTTTCCTGGTGGTCATGGCTGTCTGTGACAAAGGACTTGCAGGTCCTGGTGATTACCCCAGAGGTGTTCTTGCACTGCTGAGCAGAATAGGGTCAGCACTGAATTCTGGAACAATGTGGTTCCTGACCTATAGAAATGATTTGATCTCTCCCAGTGGCTCCCACTCCAGAAAATGTAGAGCCAAAAGTTCCTGCATGGATAAGGCATTAGAAGAGGTTGAAGGAAACTAACTGGAAAGTTTGAGTGGATTGCCAGGCACCTCTTTGCCTAGCAAAGACCTAGCAGAGATGGTCATTAATGTCAGGTAACCATTACTGAGATCATGTATTCAAGAGAAAATAATGAGCTGGTTTTCAATAATTCAAATATTTCTCTTTTCCAGCCATTGCTTTTCTTCCACCTTTTGTGTACACAGGCTTTCTCTCTTTAACCCATCTGATCTTTTACTTGAAGAGCTGTAATAAATGTAGATGTTCATCCTTTCTTCTAACAGACAATTGTGTGCAACTTGAAGCTCTGTACTGATTCCAAGGAGCTGGTGTCATTTGTGTGTCATTCTCTATCTGTTACCTCTCTTGCTTTTTGTAGTATGTCACCCATTTCTACTTTTTCTTCCTTCTCCCCACTCAGCCCTCTGGGGTTTTTTTTGCCTCTGTTTTCTTCCCTTTTCTTTTTGACTTTTTTTTCTTCTCCCCTCTCCCTTTTTGCTTTCCAGCTTCAGTTATTTTAGAACAGGGTGCTATGTATACCTTTTATTCTCATGTCAGCATTTCAACCCTCATCAAAGATCCCATCAGCTAAAACCAGATTCTGTACTCACACAGAAACCCCCCCCCAAATTCTCTGATGTTGTTATGAAGGACTCAGACACATTTTCCTTGTGGGAAGCAGCAGAGAAGTGGGAAAGGGAGGAGGGGGTTGCTGGAGAGTCTCTTAATTCCCTCCAGCTTAAAATTTGTCTCTTGTCGACATTTCCACTGCCACCCAGCTTCTGGGCCTCTCTCAGCAGGCTGCACTGGTTTTCTCTCACCACCTGCACAGTTTCCTGCTCTGTCAGGAAATAGAGTTCAATTGTTTGCTCCCTAAAGAAACAGGGACTGCACTGGAATTTATTTTTTCTCCCCTTGCTTTTTGCTTCTATTGCACCTTTCATGCCATTGCTTCATCCTTAAGTGGTGCTTTATGTCAGATGAGGGACAATCATTTTTCTGAAAAATGAAGGGCCCCCCTTAGTGGTGAAAAAGTCCTGGGCTCGTTACTCTGTGGAAGGAAAGCCCAGCAAAAGCTGGGATGAGAAAGAGCTGCTGGATGACAGAAACAAAACATAAGTTCCAGTGTATTTGTCTTGGAGCAGCAGTAATGCATGCCCTCTGTTGAACAGGTAAACTCTGGATTACATCCTAACCAGAGCTCTCCCCAGTCCCTGCCAGGCTCTCCCTCTAAAGGACATTTCTGTCTCCAGCTTTTCTCCTGTTGGTTCAGAGAAACATTACAGGTTACAGCCAGAGTAACAAAGAACTGCTCAACAGCTCTGGTATCTTCTGACTTTAAGAGCCACTTTATCAACTTTGCAGTTGTCTAAGGGTACTGATTAATTTGCATTCATGTTATGCAATTTAAAGATAAAGTGATTCATGTTTCATCTATTTAAAAAAAAATAAATTCTGCAGAGGCTTCCTTCTACTGTCTGAAGAGAGATTACGTAAAGAAATGTGCTACTGAATGCATTTATCAACTAGAAAAAGGCTTCCCTTTTATCTGAGTAGCTTTTCTAAGTGTTTCTGTTTCCTTTTCCCACTGTGTTTTATATAAATTCGTGAACATCAGGAATATAATTTCTGACATATCGCTGGGGAGAGATCTGGAGGGATGAACACTGCTTCCCTTGCACATTGGTGAAGGGCTGGGGATGTTGAGTCTTTACCAAGGCAGCTGTTCCCAAAATGTTCAATCGTTGTTAAATCAGCTAACAAATAGGAATTGCTGAAAACAGAGCAGGTATCTCATCTAGTCTCTGCATTGTTCAGTTTGATTTCTCTTGTGTATCTGCTGTCAGGATAGTTTTTCAGTTCTACAGAATGATAAATCTTGATTAATGTACAAATTTCCTACAAACATATGCATGCATACATGTAAGTACATATATATATTTATAAAAGGTCGTGTCACAGACAGATGTAAAAGTCTGTTGCAGTACATTTCTGCTTCTTATGTTACCAAAGTGAAAAGGGTTAAATGCTTTTTCTCATTATCTGTTGTTAAAAATGAAAAGGATTTAATGATTTAGGTTTTATATTAATGTCTTACAGACAATCTTTCACCTCAGGACAGAACTCTGTCTCAGTTTGCATTGCTTCTGCTGGTAGATTAAGAACATTCAGATAAGTTTTTTTGGATGAAACCCTCTGGTTTTCTCCCAAATAGGAGTTTATTTTGGTAGTCTGATTTTTTGGGGGGTGTTTTTTTTGTTTGTTTGTTTTGTTTTATTTGGCCCCCAGAGTTCCAGCTGCCTCCATGTCCTCTTTTACTTCTTTCCTGCCTACTTGTGTTCCCCAAGCAAACTTCTGTGTGCCAGGTCTTGGCACGCCCGTGTCTCTGCGGAGGTTCAGGGGGAGTTTTGTTTTCCAGCTTCTGAACAATGATCAAAGCTGTCACATCAGTCAGTTTTATTTCATCCATGTGAAATTTCTTCCTTACTCTCACAATTCTTTTATCTTTGTTTCAACTACCAGCAGCTCCAAAAGTCACATTCACTTTATGAATATGCATCAAGTTTGTGTTTGGCTGTTCCCTTCCAGCAGGACTGTTCTCCATCCACGTTTAAAGCCCTCCAGAAGTTTGGAAGTCAGGGGAAGTTTGAAGTTATTCAGTCCAGAGGCTGAAGGGTCCTGCATCCCTCTGCAGTACAGGGATGTTTGTGGCTGGCTGAAGAAGTTCTCTTTACCTTCTGCCATTCTTGAAACTTCTGCTCAGGGATTTCCTCCCCTCAGTGCCTCCACACAACCACAGAGTCAAGGCACTCTTCAAGTTGTGTGTTTCTGTGGTTTCTCTTTATCACTTTAGCTTTGCTTTTTAATCTTGTTTAGCTATTTGGGTCTTTTAAAACCATTTTAATGCCATTCTCAGCACCACACAGAATAATAAGTCCAGTTTTAGTATTGCTCAGTTTGATTATTTTGGCTGTTTTTTGAATTCTTTTGAAATGGAGGTTTAATTGGGTTGATATGGTGCCAAAATTTATTTCATTTTTCAGCAACTCGTTTTTATTTACAAAATAAGAAGTTGAAACTTCAAGCAATTTCATTCCATAGTATTGAAAGCTAATCAGTTCTGTTGTGTGCTGAGTGTGCCTGGAAAAAAGAAAACAATTATTTGATGTTTTGTTTGCAACTGTAAATCCAGAGGCCAAATATTCAGAAGAAAAGTTTTCTAAAACCAGGTTATTTTATTAACTCACTGCTAGTATGCAGAGGTTTGATTAGAGTTAAATCACAGAATCTTGGAATCACAGGATGGGGTGGGTTGGAAGGGACCTTTAGGGTCTCATCCCATCCCTGCCATAGGCAGAGACACCTCCACTGTCCCAGGCTGCTCCAAACCCCGTCCAGCCTGGCCTTGGACACTTCCAGGGATCCAGGGATGGTCACAGCTGCTCTGGGCACCCTGTGCCAGGGCCTCAGCACCCTCCCAGGGATCATTCCCAAAATCCCATCTCACCCTCCTCTGGCAGTGGGAAACCATCCCCCCTTGTCAGAGGTGCCTCTCCAGCTCTCACAGGCACTGGCAAGCTGCTTTCAGTTCTGCTGGCAGCTTTGTAATAATTTGGAATTCTGGTTCTGCCAGAGCCATGCCTGTGTGTGTGTGACACCACACGAGACAGAAAAAGCCTTGTGGGGGATGGAATGGATGGAACAGAAGGGGAAGGGCAGCGAGGGCTTGCTTAGGCTGGATCAGTAACACACTGTGTACTAAACCTATGGATAAAAATGCCAGGATTTCACATTAATGTGCTGTCCATTGTCATTACAGGACGCCTTGAGCTTTCTCACATAGTGCGGTGAGGTTTGGTGAGTGACACTGCTTTTCTCAGAATATTGCTCCAATCCTTGCCTGCTGAATGCAATCCACAAGCTGTGGGTGTCAGTCTGGAGGAAAAAAAAACCCAAAAAAACGTGTCTGAGCAGCAACATTTGTCTCCTTGACGTTTAAATAAAGACAGTTGGGGTAGTGGCTCTCGGTTCAGTTCTCACTTTTATCCTGCACTTAAACTTCTGATTAAGGTCATGCAGGACACCTTGTCATCTTTGCACCACTTAGCTTGACTTTTATCTGATGCTGAAGAACTCGCTAAGTTGTCTTTGAAGAATAATGTTCTGAGGAAAATGGATCTAAATGGATATATTGGGTAAAATAAATTCACCTGCAGGCCTGTGAAAAAGCACTGTAAATCTTGCCATGACCCCGTTCACTAAGGAGGTTTGTTGATAGCTTTATATTAAATCAGGAGCAGCAGAGGAAGCTGTAGAGATATTCAGCAGTAACTGAAGAGGGAGAGCTGCACGGCTTGTGGGATTACAGAATATGGAATTTTGTACTTCCAGGTCATTACTTTGAATTCAAATACACTCCTGGTAGTAATAAAAATCTGTTAGCAGATGACAGCTCTCCAGTTTCCTGTATGAAACGAGCTGAGGTTTTCTCTCCTCCTGGTAATGGGCAGATGCCCGCTACAGAAAAAGTGTCACAGCTGACACTATCAGCTACCTCTGCTGGCATCTCAGGGGGGTGGGCAGCAGATGAATACCTCACAGCAGAGTCACCTCTTTGACCTGAGATTAGATTCTTCTCTGGTGTTCAGCAGGGAGCTGTGTGCACAGAAAAGTTTAAGGGATAATATACCTTCCTCCTTTATATAGCGTTGCTGAACGCTGCTGCAATGAACAGGAGGTAAAAATTGAGGGCAATTTCCAAACCATTGCTCATAAATTAGAGACTGTGTGTTGTTCCTTATTTCATGTGGCACCAAACAAGGTTTCAACAAGGGAGGCATCTGAAAGGAGGTGTAATTAATAAGTATTTTGGCAAAGGCTAGCATTACTCTTTCTCCCTTATTCTCTGGGGCTTACCACTGTTGACACCACTGAATAAGAAAGCTAATTTATTCTGGATGTGTAGGTGTTACAGAATATAGCTGCTTTTGAAGAGAAGATGTAGTGCATTTAACATGTCTGATTTAAAGACAGTTGTCCTTTGGTGCTTGCAGAAGTAAATTCTGTGACAAGTCTCTGTGACTGCTGTGTGACTCATGAGGTGGGAAGTCCTACAGGAGCTCCCACAAAGTAGCTTTTCTCTCCTGAAACCAAATCATCTCTCTTATGCCTTCTCTGGGGTTTGTTCAGCTCTCAGTGTGAGGGAGGTCCATGTGAGGCTCTCGTTAGCACACCAATAAATGCAAAAAAGCAGTTGCCTCATGATTCCCGAGGCAGAGGCTGCAGTGCAAATCCTCATGTGCCTCCAGACACTGTTATTGCTGATAACCCACGGGAGAGAAAGGTGTGCTGTCACTGCAGCTCCCGTGCACATGGGGATGTGTATCAGGAGGGGCAGGAGCAGTGCCTGCTGGTGACAAACATCCCTGTGGGATCACCCATGGCACAGCATTTCCCCCTGCAGCCCTCCAGCCCTGCTCTTGGATTCTTGGAGGTGAAATCAGCCCCTTTTCCATGGCTCACCACAGAGCAAAGAGAGGGCAGATGTCACCCAACAAACTGATCCTGGTGACTGGAAAGAATTCAGATACTGTTTATAAAATTCTGGGACACATCGCACTGCATACAAACCCTCCCTTTTCCTGTGGGCACTGTCAGTACAGGGGATTTGAGGATGTAAAAAACAGAGAAGCCTGTAGAAAGCCCCTGCAATTATCTAGGAGTTTAAAGGAGAAACAATATCCTTTTCCTTTGCTAATGATCTTGATGTTCATCTAAAATTGAAGTGTATTATGCTATACTTTTCTTGATCAGATCTAAAATATGTTTCAGATCTGATCAAGAAAATATGTTTTCTACTTCTGCCAATCTTGCAGTATAACCTGTTATATGCAGCATTTTTATAAATGTAATAATTTGTAAATAATTATGAAAATTAATTCATAAGCACAACATAGGATGTTAAATTGCTCTGAAGGCACTAAGGTTAGGCAAAATTTCCAGTACTATGTGGTTTTGTGTTTTCTGATTGGAGTTTTTGGTATTATTATGAGAAGTTTGAAGCAGCAATGCTGATAGATTTTTAGCATTGGAACTAACAGGAGACAATAAAATGAGACTTGGCTTGGAGTAGCAATCTTAATGCTGATGAACATGGCAAACATGCACAGCTTCCACTTGGGGACAGCAGACACAGATGGCAGAAAGGATTTTACCATGTGCTATATGTCTTATTAATTGCTGTGCCCATTACTATAAACTCCAGAGCCTGTTTCTCTGTTCCACTCTTGTGGACAGTTTGTCTGCTGTATGTTTACTGCAAACTATCACATTTCTATTTATTCTGTGGGTATCATGGCTTCTCTTTTCTTCTCCTCCCTCTCCCTGCTCTCCTTCCCTCTCCCTGGACTTGTGCATGTGATTTGTTTTGGAAAGAAGATCAAATCCCACCCATTTCAGAGGTGGTTCAGCATCCCAAGCAGGGAATGAGTGACATTCTAAAAGCAGGTGAAGTGTATGTGCAGATTCCTTAGCAACTTTTGTATCCATGGAATATGGAATTTGAGTCCAGTCTTCAGGTTTGCAAAGATTCGGATGACCAGAGGTTCTGTGTGAGGTGATTCCTCAGGATGAGCTCCTGCAAAGCCATTAAAATTATTGTGTGGAAAAGCAGATGGACAGAACTCACTGAAATCCCCAAACTGTAAATTCTAGAGGGACTCTGGCCCTGTTGCTACCTGGTGTGAACCAGACAAAGAAAGCCTTGAAACTGAGTGAAGCACTGCATAAATTATTCTGGGTAAAGTGAGTATATTAAAGCAAGAAATTGCATGAAACAAAAAGCACATTGATGGCAACAAATACTGTGTTAATTGCTATTTTTTCTGGGTCTGACAGCAGGATAAGCAGCCAGTGGAAAGCACTGGAGAACAGTGTGAGTTAAAAGTTTTCTCAGTCCTGGGCTTGTCCTAAATATCTGGTGCCCTGTTCTGGGAAGTTGATTGAGTTGTTATTGCCAGTCAACAGCACTGTCCCTTACACAGCTGAGCATCTCAAATGCTGAACCACTGTCAGGTTTGCTGTGGTAGCAAAAGTGAATTGTAATCAAATCCTCTCTCTGGTGGGGCAGAGCTTAACAATGGTTATGGTTGGAGGCTGAAAAATAAGTGAGCTGCCTCCTGGGGCTTCCAAGGAGTCAGAGAAGTCCTGGAACTGTGACAATTAAATTAGGACATGAAATCTTTTATAAATCCATAAAACCTTTACAAGCCATGTCCATGGTAGAACCCCCCCTGGGAGCCAGGCAGGCTGTTCTAGCCCCCAGCAGCAGCTCAGGAGGGAGGATGTACAGCACATTTCACCCTCTAACTCACACATTTCATCTGTGTCACTGCCTGCTCTTGCAGCTGTGTTTGACTGCTGCATTCAGAATTGGCAAAAGTTGAGTTTTTAACAATTACAGGCATATCTGTTAAATCTAAGGTGCAGCTGGAATTGCAGCATGGAAAATAAAATTGCCTTCTTACAAGGCAATTACTGTAAATTGTTGTTCCTTCCTTGCAAGCACAACAAAAACACACTAATTGCTAAAAGTTTTTGTCATTTGTGTTAAATAGCTATTCTTCAATTATTTAAGGGTTTCAACAAGAAATATTAGGAAAAAACCAAAAAACAAACCCAAAACCCAAACATTACCAAAATAGCCTAATCTCACAGCTTTGTTATCAGCACTTTGCATTTCACCTTTCATGCCAACTTTGGCAACATCAGACTGTGGTACAATTATGAATTTTAAAAAATGCATAATGATTTTTGTCCCATTTTTCCCTCCATTCTTTCTGTTAGAGGTTGGCACAGGTTTAACTCTCAATACATTTGAATTACAAGACTTGGATGAGCTAATCAATAGCCCATTCTTTTTTACATGTTTTTTATATTCATAGAATCACTAAGGTTGGAAAATACCTCCAAGATCAGAGAGTCCAACCTGTGTCCAGTGCTCATCTCTTGTTTCATAGACATCACATTATTTTGCAGTGTGTTGGTTTGTTCCTATTCATGTACAAGGTTCTTCTGTGTTGTGCTGTTTTGTTTTTTAAAGAATCCTTGAGGCTGAAGTAGTTGTAAACCAGAGTTAGAACTATTCTTTTACTCATTTAAGAAATGGCTAGAAGGTATGTTAGCTAATTCTTGATTTGGTTTATTCCATTGTATACAGGCTTTTATTGCAACAGCAATAAAAGTACTGCCTACACATTTTGTTTTTTAATCCCAGGAGAATTGTAATGTTGTACCAGGTTATAAAGTTTAAATTCTGTTTCCCAGGATTTAAAGTAATATGATGAATATTAAGGCAATAAGTTACAGACAGCCAGGATATTGATAAATTTGGGGGGGGAGTTAATTCAGAAAACAGGCTGAGTTTTGCAAAATATGTTTTTTGCTGGTGACTCCAGGAGTGTCTGCAATAGAGTCTGGTCTAGCTGTGGTTAAATCAGAGTTTGAAGGTGGTCCCATCGAGATTAGAAGTAAAAAAGTCTATATCTGTTTTGTTCCTGCTTATTATTTTCCTTTTGAGTCATTTCAGAGAAAATATTAATTTCTTAGCAAATGTTATTCCAGAGGTGCAGAAAGACTAAAATTAAATTGCTGAGCCAATTTAACTGCAGTTGGGATAAAGAACCTTTTCCCTGAACTTTCTCTCGCTGCTTGGAGCTAATAGGTTTGAGATTAACAGCCCAAACATGTTTTCAGTACAAAGGATCAAATTGTTTCTTGCTTTGGTGATGGAATAAAAGAAAGAAACAAACAAAAAAAAAAAGCTTCATAACTGAAGTTTTTCAGTTTCAAACCTTGGGTATTGAAACAACAGTGGAATTTTTGGCCCTCAGTGGCCTAAAGGAGTGTTCTCTACTCTTTGCAAGAAGCATAATCTAGTTTTGAAAATCAGTTGAGAAATACACTGATTGTATTTAAGTATTCTCCTAAATTCACTTCTGGCCTTAGCAATTAGAATTTAATGTGACAAGAATGTATTTACATGCATGCTTTCACACACAGAATGAAAACATCTCCATAAATTAAGAGACCTGGTGAATCCCATGGCAACCTGACAGAATGGAAAGACATTTTTAAAACAATTGTCTAAAAACTGAGATTTTCAAACTGCTTTTTTATTTAGGATACATATTGATATTTATATAGGCTGATTTTTTGTTGTTGAGTGTTGAAGAAACAATGGAAAAAAAAATAATTACAGTGTTGCTCTCTCATAAGCCCAGTCTTTTATGAGCTTGATATCATCCTGTGATAAATACTAAGCACAAATAATCCTGCAGCTGCAGTTCCTTGTTACCCCTCCTAACTGTGCATGGTTTGTGATATATATTAGATTTATTGTGGGCTGCATTCACAAGGTTTCCACACCAGCTTTCCCACCCCTCTCCTCAAGTGCCTTTTCTCTGTGTATGATGCACTTGGCTGTCAGGTTTGTGAGAAGAATTGTGGTACCAAGGATAAAACCACAAGCAGAGGTGGTGTTTTTGTGAAAGCTGAGAAGAGGTGGTGTCTTGAAGGCCTGGCATGTGTAGGTGCCTGTACTGGGTAGGCCAGGAAAGAGAACAACCTTTTCTGATGTTTAGCCTGGTCTTTCTTGGGTTTGTGTTTGGTTTTGGGCAGGTGCTGGCTGTGTATTAAAGCAGGGTGAGCTGGTAGTGCTGTCACAGTTTGTGCAGCTGGAGGCAGTGCCTGGGTTTGCTCAGCTGCTCTGGGGTCCCTGCCAGGCTGGGGACACCTCCTGCTCCAGAAAGGATGGAATGCTGCCCAGCTGTGAGGAAATAAGGTGAACCCTGGCCCTGGGGAGCAGGAGGGGCTGGGGCAGAGTCCCTGCAGCTCCCTGGGCTGGGCTCCAGCCTGGAGCTGTGCCCTCCTGCACTTGTGGCAGCTCCTGGCACCCCTGGGAAGGGCTCAGGCTCACCCAGCACAGCTCCACCAGCAGTGTGGGGATAGCCTGGGCTCCCTGGAGCTACACTGACCCCTGAGGCTGCACGGGGTGATGAGCTGGGGCTCTCTGCCCCAGTCTCAGCACCATTCATACCAACAAGTGCATGTCACTTCAAGAAATGGAGAAGGACAGTCACTCTGTAATTCATGAGCTGTAAGTTTTAATTATGGCAGTGACCTTTCTGGCTGTCCTTGTCTTTCTGCTTATCCACTGAACTGTGCATCAGACTCCCTGACTTGAAAGTAAATGATTCTCAGACTTGTGAGAGAGCAGGGATCCCAGAGCAGCTTCCAGCACTGCTGAATGTGTTCCTCAGGGTGGGATGAACATGACCCCACAAGAGAGCCCTCTGGGGTTTTAGTGTCCTCAGAGGGGCTTTTTGAGTTTATCCTTTCAGTTCCCAAAAAATTCTTCCTGTTGACTTGAGTGAGTGTGGAATTTTGGTTACTTTATTGTATTGGTCATTTAAATGCCTCCTTACCCCCTCTCTGTTTGCTCATCCAGCTATGAACCCGTCCATGCAGGAGGTGGATCCTCCTGTGTTTCTGCCAGAAACAAGAGCTTTGGCAGGTATTTTATCACTCAGTGTGTGAGCTGACACAGGCAGGACTCGGGAACAGCCACAAAACCAGAGGTGAACTCAAAGGCTAAATTTGTTTTCATCCTGTTGCAGACCAGGGTTTCCCAAGGCAGCAGCAGGCTGGACACAGCCTGGTGGGAAGGCAGGTCCCACAGAGCAGGAGGATCTCTGAGGTGTCACCTCTGTCCCAGGGACACACACAGGTGTCATTTACCCTGTGCTTTGATCTTCCCCACAGCAGGGCAGGAATCCCAAGTGTGTTGGAATGGTCTATCCAGGCCTGTGTTATCTAAACACAGATGTTCTACTTGTCAAGTACTCAAGACTAAGCAACAATTAGGATGATAGATGTGCTCTTCTACACCCCAGCTGCAAGTCACTTGGAGATGCTTAAAATTCTCCTCACCTTTCCTCCATTTATTTTCCTGCACCTATTAAAAGTGATTATGCAAAACACCCTTTTTCCTGCTCCTTTAGCAAATTCCTGTCTTGCATTTTCACCTCCAGTTTATCAAAAATATGCCATGTGCAAAATGTGCCCTTATTAGATGTGTGAGGAAAAGAGCTGCCAGGGATTAGATTGGCTGATCGTCCTCTCTCTGCTGGTCCAGCATAACCAACATTTGCTTCCTGAACGTTAGCCAAAAATTATCTTCTCTCCAGCTGGATGGGGATGTTTCATCATCTTTAAAAACTGAGGTGACCATTATGTTGTTATTGTTAGGCAATTATTTCCTGTTCTCATACAGATTTACCCTCTGACCAGCTCTGGCCATGATGGATCTGGCAGAGAAGCCAGTGCAGACTAATCAAGGCTTGTGAGAGCTGCTGTTACCGTAATGCGATTTGTCACCTCCTACCCCTGCTGCCTGTGCCACTGCTCAGGAAATGCAGCTGCCATGCTCATCAAGGCTTCCTAGCCCTAACTCATCACCTTGCCTGCAAAAGGCAGAAATGCTGGCATTCCTGTGGCTGTCCCAGAGCAGAGGAGGAGCAGGAGCTGGTTTTGTGTCCCCTTGCACAGCACTTCAGCTCTGCAGGGACCTGCCTGGGGGCTTGGGAGAGATCTCTTGTTCCTGCCCAAGGCACAAGAGGCATGAAGAATGCAGGGAGAACTGAGCCTGTTTGGAGGATCAAGCTGGTACTTTATTAACCAACTAAATGCACACAAAAGATGGAGCCAGATTCTATGGAAGTGCAGTGAAAGGATAACAGACACAGGCTGCAACGCAAGAAATTCTTTCCAGACATGAGGAAAATGTTGACAAAGAGGTTACACAAACCCCAGAACAAGGGTCTAGAGAGGCTGGGGAATCACTGGGCTCAGATGTATTCCTAGAGTGGTGAATTTTTAAGGAAAGACACTTGGCTTCTGCTCACAAATATATTATGATTGATTTTTCCTACAAACATTTGTATAGATATTTAAGTACCTGTAAACAAGCATTTCATCTCAGCAGTAGGTTAGTCAGAAATGATTTTAGAAACAGAATAGGTGTGAGGAACAGAGGACATTTGTTTCTGTCTTTTTTTGAAGCAGCTGGAATGAGCACAGGGAGAGATGAGACACTGAACTGGATGGTCACTGCTCTGAGCCAACACTTCAAAGCTCTGTTCAGACACCTGACTTCTGAATATAAAACTCTTCTTTGTTTACTGGTTCATTTCAGTGCTCTGCATTAGAATTCTATTTCTCACACAAGTTTCCAAGTTTTACTTTTAACTTGAAGTAGGTTAGAAATCTTTTCTCCCTCCTCACACCCCTGTCCTCCTCCCAGCTTCATTCCCTTGTGTTCAAGTGGTATAACCAATACATGAGACCGTGCAGGGAAATCACCCTTGGAGAATTCAGGTTTGTCTGCCCTCTTACAAGACATGTAAAATTTATTTTGAACCCTAAAAATTGTAATATTAATCTCACAGAGAGTTATGAGCTTTGAAATGCCTATTTGTGCTGGTAACTTAGTGAGGAAGAAATGGAAGTAGCTGATTTTCCTTTTTTAACATTTCAGCTACTTTTGTTTTGGTTTTTTTTCCACTTTTTCCATACTCTCCTGCTTTCCTGCTTTCCCATTTTGTAACATCGTTATGCAGATAAAGATTTATAAGATGTAAGCTTAATAGCACTAAACACTTGTTTAATTGGTAGAGATTTGGGAGGAGGCCCAGACTAATTAACACCATTTTCTACTCTATTGTCAGTATTTAATGCATTTTAGGACCAGATCTTTTTGGAACTAAAGTTATACTGAAGACATGTTGAAAATAGAAAATAAAATCATTTGTGGCCACCTTGACAAACCATCTGTTCCTGGAATAAAGCTTGTTTTTTACAGGTAACAAGGCATATACACAGCACAATCAGTGAGTTTCCCTTTTGAAGCATTGTTTATCATGACATAAACCCTCCCGGAATTCTCCCCAAGTATATCCATACACCTCTAATTTCACTATTTCTCTTCCTTAAGAACTGAATATTTAGTGAATAATAAACAATTTTACTGCAGGAAATCTTGAGAGTGAACTGCATTAAAGCTCATAACTGGTTGTTTATAAAAACACCAGAGGCTAGAAAAATACGATAGAGCTCTCTATAAATACTTAGTAAAATATCTTTAAAGGTCCCAAATTAGGAAGGGATGATTACACTACAAACAGGATGAGAGTTAAGCTGAAGTGTAATAAGCACGTGGTGTTCTCTGGCTGTCTCAAGTTCTGTGGTACCCCCAGAGAAGGATGCTGCTCAGGAAAGCCCTGTCCTGGGGAGCAGCAGAGACACTGCAAGCCAGCTCAGGTGAACCCTGTCTGTAAGAAAAACCATTCAGCATCTCTTGGGTGATTTCCTACAAAGGCCTTTGAAAGAACAAGAACATGAAGGAAGTTTTGTGTCATGAGAATTTTCTGCCTTTTGAGCCTTTTCATTGCTTGGCTTCCATTCCATCAGCTGAGCTGATATTAGTGCAATTCTCACCTTCTTCCAAGTGCCTGCTTAACCTTTTGTTGGGTCAGGACCCGAGTGCCCTGCTATTAAAGAACGATGCCCTGTGATTTAATACATTATTTCCCGATTTTTCTCCCCCTTCTCCTTTGCTCTCCAGCTCAGGAGTGTCGTGGCCAGCTGTGATTTTCTATTCCTCTGTCACTGCAGTGTGTTGCTGCTCAGAAATCCAACCTGGGACTTGCCATTGTCTGCTTTTCACGGTTAAAACAAGAAGCTCTGCTTCCAGCCCTCTGTTTGCCCTCTGGAACGTGTCAGGAGTGTCAGGGGAACGTGGGTTTAAGTGGCTACAAATCCTTTGTTGTTAATCTCGGTGTAAGGAAACACAAATTTGGAATGACTTGACAGGATTCTACTGAAATCCTTGGCATTGGATGCCTTGTAGCTCCCACTAGTGCTTGAAATTTTGGTCTTCTGGCACATACCAGACAATGTTTCCTTTCAGATAAACTATCTCAAATGTCTGATGTGCTTTTATGTGAGGACTTTCTTCCTTCTTAAATTAAAGCATCAAATGCAGTCGAGTATTTGCACAGGGTATCTAGAGAGATGGTGGAATTCCTGTTCAAGGTTCTTTTTAAGGAAAAAACCAACCAAACAAACAATAAAAATGGATGGTTGCTCTATACATTTGATGCTTCAGAGATGCTGCACTGTCCAGAACACTTCCAGGCACAACTGAGAGCTGCTTATTTTGTCTTCAGAATGAATGCTTTATTCCTGTTTGTGGAAATTAAAATTGTGGTTTCCTAGAGAAGAAAACATAATTTTCCACCCAAGCTTCTGCAAGGTATAAATGCATTTAGCATGTCTTCATCTCAAATTCTGTAGTGTGAATCACATGGAAATGAATGGAGCAGAAGTCATTTTGGTTGTCAGCCAGATTTTAATTTTTCACTGCCCAAGTGTTTTTCACATGTTTATTTACCTGAAGATGAGAGAGCACCAACCAATTAGCATCTGGTTCTAGGAAAAAAATTTAAAAAAATATTAAAAGTTAGTGAAAAAAAATAATTTAAATGTGTTATTTGTCATCAAGGTGCATGATATGTGACTGGCCTTTTAATGGCTTTTAGAAATGTGCTTCATATAATTTGAAGCAAGCTTTCTTATCAGTATGTCGTGCAATTAATTTAATCTTGTTTCTGTTATTTCCACAGTATTTTTCAATTCAGTGAACCTCATTACATTTGCAAGTGCATTAAATTAGAGTCTGGATAGAAGAAGAGAGATGATTATCAGTTAATTTAATTATATTTCTAGGTTTGCCCATTTAATGATATGTCTGCCATTGTTGTTGCAGCCTTTACAGCAGTGGCACTGTGCAGGAATTAGTTCTGATTCCATGTAAAGTTTGTGTTATCTGATAACTCCCAACAACTGCTGGAGCCACATGTTCAGTAATTTATGAGTCTAATCAAAAGTCATTTACTTTAAGCCCAAAGGCTACAGTGTGGAATACTTTCACTGTCTTCACTCCTCCGTTTTTGACTGCACAGTGGGAATGTTTTTGCAGAGCTTGACGCCATGAATTAAAAACACAGCTTCATGTTCTTCCAGGGACTGCAGGAGCAAGGAAATGTTCCACTGCTCAGGGCTCCTCCAGCCAGCTGAACACTGCAGCTGGGAATATTCATGTTTTTAAAACAAAAACAACCCCCAAAATTCACCATTATGCAGTCCTTCATAGGAAATGGTCTTTACTTTTATCAATAAAAAGTATGTGCTCTTTTAGGGAGATGCTACAACCTGAATTGTATTGCTCAGCTTCTAACATGATTCCTGTCAATGTTACTGCTTTTTGCAGTAAATAATATTTTTATCCTTCTTTTGCAACTCTGCAATTTGGTATTTTCCCCCTAAAGTTTTGTGCCATGTGTTTTAAATTTCAAGGTGAGTGGCATTTGCCCTGGCATCTGGGAATCCTAAGGATGGGGCTGCTGAGACTCTCCAAAGCAGTGCTGCATTATCAATTGTCTGGATCAATTGTGTAGCTCATTAAAGGCAGATCTATTAAGGCAGCAGTTTTGGTTTTTAGACATTTATAGATACCCAGTATGAATGTGAGAGAAAAAGACATTCAGTTCTGAAGCACAAAATGTTCCAAGTTCCAATGTTTTAGTATGGCTGTTTCTGAGATTTGGAAGTAAATCTTAAAGGTATTTAAAAATTGACAGCAGAAATAACCCATAAATGAGGAAGAAAAAGATTAAATCCAAATTTTACTAAACTCTGAGAGGTGTTCTTCTATTCCTATATTTTGGAAGGTGAAACAATTAGGTTTACATTTGTATTTGCTATTTTTATGATGAACCATCCTTGTGGCTGCAATGCAAATAATGCACATAGGTGGTGTACATGAAGTTTGTTTTTCTGGAAGTAGCTGCCACTAGAACAAGACTCTGATGCCACAAGAGTTCTGTTAGCCTGGCAGTCTGGAGAGCTGGTGGAATGTTTGCAATGGAATAGATGGATTAAGCTTTTCAGGATAAAAATATTTTAATATTTCTTATGCACTTAATGGGAGAAAGAAACCAAAGCAGCAAATTCAGTATATTTTTGAAAGTGAGACCTGTGTGTGGGTGCAGAGTGGGAGAATCAGACTGAAGAAACCCAGAAGGGCTGGGTTTGTGAAGCTGTCATTGCACAGAAGTCATATTCTCCCAGCTGCTCCCTTCAGTGGTGGGGGTGACCTGCTGTGATTCTTACTGAATTCTGATTTCTCTGGCTGAGGAAAGTTCTCCTCGAGCTGGTCATTTGTGGAACACCAGTCTGGGTGCTCAGATTAGTAAGAGATTGACATCCTACTTCTCCTGGGCTTTTTTAGCAGCTCTTTTCTGGCTTCTGCCTTGCCTGATTTGATGAATCCCATATCCCACAACACACCTTCATTTCTGTTTACACTTCCCTATTTATTTTTTTTTTCCTCACTTTTGCTTGCTTTTACTGTGAAGTGTCTTTTGGCAAGGATGACTGATAGACAGGCACTTATTTATTCAGGGTAGTGCAGGGATATGCCAATATTGGTTGGATCCAATGGATTTGGTGAAAATTAAAAGAATAACAATTACTACATAGCTTGTTTTTTTGTGAGGGGGAGTCAGGGGACAAACCTCCTTTGTTTATCTTGCAGGGTTCCAGTTGGGCTTTGAGGACCACATGTTTGTTTTGAGTTGCAATTCACGATTCTGTAACAATGACAGTTTTTAAACCTTATTATTTTTCTAAATAAGGACAGTCTCTCTGTTCACCACCAGTGGAAAGAAGTGCTTTGAATTTCTGCCAGTACCCAGGGTCTCTGGCAGTATCCCCTGGAAACCTGCATGGGCCAAAATGTAATGTTATGCTCCTTTATACTGGCAAAATCATCCCTTGGAGACTGCAGAGCAGGGATAAATCCAGCTGCTCGTCCAAACACAGAAATAAAACAAGGATTTATTAGCTAGTTTTGACTGCAATTTTGTCTGATTACAAGTCCTCAGCTAATGCTAAGGGCAGAAAAACAGAGTTGCTCTGACTCTGGATTGCAACGGGGAGAATAAAATAGATTTAATTAATAGAGCAGTGAAATTTTTGGTTAACTATTTGATATATGGAAGAAAGTCCCTTCTTAAATAAGGATAAACCTACTTGCTTGATTACCATCCTACATTACAACAGTTTTGTATTCTCTACTTAACTTTTCTAGAAAATGTTTTGTTTGTTTTGTTTGGTTTTTTTTTGGTTTTGGTTTGGTTTTGTTTCAAACTTGTTAATTGCCTGTGACTTATTTAGTGATGCTTGCTGTAATGTGATTTCTGCTCTCCTTGTATTTGTCAGTTCACTTTGGTATTTTCCCTTTTTGGTATTTTTGGGAATGGAATGGAAAGATGACATCCTTTAGTATTCTGTGTTGGAAAAATACTGTGTTTCCCTTTCTGGCAGGAAAAATTCTTCCAAATCCCTCCTTGGGCTGAGCTTCCGTGCTTGACATCTCATTATTTGACTCAGCTGTTTCTGTTTCACCTTCACCCAGCTAATTAAGCAATTCATTGGATGTGTTATTCAGTATTTGATTCTGCTATCTGAGTCGCTGAGAGATGGAATTAAAAAAAAAAATAAATGAAGGAAAAGAAAAGCACCCAAAACCTGCCCTTGATGGGATTAGTGGAAGGATTGTTGCTGGACACGGTGGGCTGAAATGAGCCCAAGCTAATGGGGTTGGCCAAACATGAATCACACTCTGCTTGAGCCAGGCTTGGGCTGCTGGGAAAGGGCTGGGATTAGTGCTGATCATCCCTAAACCACCCCGACAGTGACCTGCTAATTGTTGCAGGACATCTGTGGAGTTCCCGGCGTTCTTTGGCTTTATTTCCATCTCTGTTTCCCTGCTCAGCCCTGGTCCTGCAGGGCATCCTGTGTCAGGACTAGATATGGGCTTGAGCTACTGGTGGGACTCAGCTTTGCTCATCATTTTGGCTCCAGTGCCAACAAAGATTACTTTCCAGGGCTTTTGGCAATTTGTAAATCATTTATTTCTTTTTCTTGGATTAGAAATGTAAACAGGAGTGCTCTGCAAATGAGCAAAATCCAGTGTTCAGCTGTAAATTATCCATTTGCATTTCCATCCCTTTGACTTTGTGACTAATCTTTTGTATAAAAGAGAAGTGTCATTACAATTGAATTAATTCCCTTTTTGCTTTAGACTATTTTTCCTTAATATTTACATTAAGCTTCAGAATTAAACATGACTCTAAATATTCTTGTTCATGTAAAACCTCCATATTTTTATCATATCAGTTAAAGCAAACCTTTTAAAATATTTTTTTTGTAAACCCAAATTAACAAAAAATCGCTGTCACTAGAGAAATGTATCCTCAGAGTGTGATGCAGGAGATTGAAGTGTATGAATTCACAGACTGGTTCACACAGTGTATGAATCAGGTACAGTAATAAGGATTTGAATATTTCCCTTTAGAATCCCAGGAAAGTTTTGTGTTCAATTTGCAGTTCATTGTTCTGATGGAAGTGTCTCCCTCTCCTCCTTCCAGGGCTGGGTTGTCCTTCCAGCTTTGCTCCTTTCTGGCTCTGGGAAGCCTTTCCTGGCAGGAGTCCAGTGCGAGCTGAGAGCTCCCAGGGAGGGGTTTGGAAAGTGACTCTGGTGTTGGACACCAAAAATCCACTGGAAAAATCCTCATCAAGCCTTCCACAAAGCACCTGATGCTTTGTCTCTGGAATAGTCCTTACAGTGCATGAAATAGTTGGAGTGAAAGTTCTTCTTGATGGTTTTAACTGATCAATGCTTTTCCTCCAGGTGCAGCTCTGTTATATGTAAGAAGTGGGAGCTCCATTCCAAAAGGTTTCATGGCAAAACAAAAAGCAAACTGTAGCAGACTCTGGTTTTGTGTGATTAATGTTGCCTTTGAATTTTGAAGACTGAGGTAGTTCCTAAAGCAAAATCCTACAGCTTTTTGAAGGCACATGCACTCTAAATTTAGGTAGAATACACTAAGACAAATCATTGTCTTAGTTGGGCACATACCAAATAGTTTTAATTTTTGAATGTGAGTACATTTTGCCTTTAGCTTAACCTGCTTCTGGTCTGAGCAGTCACATACTTTTGGATTTTGATATTCCAAAGTAAAAGGATGACTTTTGGTAGGAATGATGGCTTTGGAATAGGCTCTGACCTCTTAGCCTTGCCTTTGCAGATGCAGTTTTGTTAGCCCAGGAGGTTATTTATTGTTCTCTGCAAGGAACAATAAGTATTTGGACTGGGATAGCTCCAGATTAGTATTCTGGCAGCTACCTTTTTATATCCAGCTTCATGCTAAAGAGAAGATACCTAAATATTTCATCAAGCTGCTAAAAGACTGAGAACATTTTATGAGACATGAGCTTTAATGAGACATGAAGGAGAAAAAATTAGACTCAGTCTTTCAATAATTTGGAGCAGTGAAAAATGTTAACTGTCTTATCATACTAACAAGGGCTCAGAATGTACACAACTGTATCAGCAAACTGAATTTGTATTCAGTTATTTTCTTGGTTTAGACTTGTTTTGAATCTCTACTTTTTACATGATTTTCTTCTAAAGAAAGGCCTTAGCAATATTTCTTACTGCTTTATTCCAATGAGAAAAAGAAATTAAAACATATAAAAACTTAACTAATTTTGGGGGCTAACTTAAAGTACAAAAAACTTAGCTTTGTAGAAAACTAGCAGTTAATCAGATTCCTTTTTTTAACATATGATTGTCTTAGAGCTTGTGACTGATATTTGCACATTTTCATTGTATAATAACGTTCAATCACACTGTACTTCCATGTGGTGAATTTATTTCCTATTTGAATCAAAAAATAATTCATGAAATATGACTTTTTACTTTCTCTTCTTTGCTGTTTAAGTAAGACCATATATTAATTATGCTGTACAGGTTAATAAACAAGCTTCTCAAACTATTTTAACTGTGAAAGTTGAGCAATGACTTGAAAATCGACAAATATATACTTGATGAATAGATATGGGTTTAATTAATCTTCACTGGTGCAATGTCTTTTTTTACACCTTGAAATATTCTTCACCTGAACTTAAATATCAAGTGAATGATTTCTTTTAAATTCTCTAAAAATTCTCAGTTGTATTTCAAAACCTGTGTGTTTCCCAGACAGTGAGAGAAATAAATGCTTGTCTTTTTTCTCATCATGTTCTCCACCCAGCCTCTTTGCTAAGGACAACTTCTTTTTATTATATATTTCTATCCAAATATTTCTACCCAAATACCTTTCAAGTGAGTTTTTCCTCACACAGTTGTATCTATGGCTAGAAAATATTTTTGAGAGAAACCTGCTGCTCTAGATTTCCAGGGCTACAAGCAGTGAGATGCACTGGTGCCAGCCAGAGGGAGAGATCAGCCAGGTACACTGAACACAACTCCTCCCTGCATGTTTGGGGCTGTGCTGAGTCACAGGAATTATAAACACAACAGTAGCTAAACATCCAGTTTTTCATGGTGTTTCCTCTGTATTCTCATTACTCTACAAAATCTAACATTATTATTTTTCAGAGTGCGTGACGCATCAATTTCCAGTTCAGTTCTATGTTCTTATCTCAGGATTCTGTGCTCACGCTTGAAATATTAATGACAAGTTATATTCATGGAACAGTTATGTCTTTCGGGTTTAAGTATCATTCATTTTGGGAAACTGCTTCTCATGAGAGTAATCAGAAGCAGCTGTTGGTTTTGCTGCAAAATATTAATGCACAATTAAAAATAAACCAGTGACTCTCAGGAAGCTGTTGGCTGGAAGGATACCTTTGCTCTGCCTTGCTATGGCCATATATTCCCAAATTCAAGCACTGTGCTGGGTGTTCAGTGAGTGCTGAATTTTTAGCTGTCACTGTGCCTTTTTAATGCACCACACTGAGGTTTGTTGAAAATGTACTCACTAAAAATTTCTGCAATGTTTCTTCTTGAAATGAAAAATATCTTAGGGGTATTATTCACATAATATTTCAAATTACAACTAATTTAGTTCTCTACTGTTTGACTCTTTTCCACGTGTAAAGGGTGATTTTAGTCACAGAGCTGCTGTAAGTTCTTTTCTGGCTGACTTGTTTGTCCCCTGGGAGATTTTCCCCAAGTGCCTCTGGCCTGGAGCAAGCCCAGCTGCAGCAGGCACCGTGTGCTGGCTTGTGTCAGGTGCTGGATTTTACTCACCTTTTACTGACTGGGGAGCCCTTCTCACCTGGGGAATGCATTTCAGCAGAATCACTGCTCCCAGGGAAGCTGCTGAGGGGGGAGCCTTGTCCCTTCAGGCAGAGCAGAGCACCAGGGCTGATGCAGATAAGGATTTTGCTGATGTGCATTTACACATTTACAGTGTTCAGCAGCAGCCCTGCATTGCTGAGAGAGCTCAGAAACAGCTGGAGAGTTCCCAGTTATACCGAGTTCCTTGCAGTGCTCTGTTACACTTGTTCTGAGGTGCCTGAGAGGTGTTCTCAGGGTTCAGTGCTGCTGGGGAGCTGTGGTGCCTCTCACCCTGCACCTTGCACTCACACACCCTTGCGTGTCCCTGTCACCTATTTCCAGCTCCTTGGAACCAGTCTGTCTGATTGTAAACCTTCCTTTCCAGCAGATACACTGAAATCTTTGTGATGTGTGTGAATTTCTGCAGAATTTCTCAGGAGAATTTGTCAAATCTATTTCCTTGCTGTTGCCTGAAGCAGCAGCCTTGCAGCATCACTGCACAGCCAGACCTCTGGGTGCAGGTTTTTTTAGCTGAGGGACCTCCAGGATTCCTGGAGCCACACAGCTGCTCAGAGATTTAAACACCTGAGATTTTGTTTTGCTCCAGCTGGGAGCTGCACACCTGGGAATGGGTGCTGCTGAAGTTTGTGCTCATTTTATCCTCCCCCAGGAAATGCAAGTCGGGCTCTGCTGTCGGCTCTGCCTCTCACCAAGTGACCAGGCAGAGTTAAAAAAGAACTCATAGGGTGAAACAAGGACTGTGGGGAAGCTTCATTAAGCCAAGGAAGAGATTATTTATTATTATTATTATTACTACTACTACTACTACTATTATTTGGTGAGTTAATTTCCTTCCTTTTGTTTGACTTTGTGGCTGTTCAGGGAGATATTTGCACTGAAGCCTTTGGAGCATGGCCTTGGAGTGACTCTTGTTCCATGGTTAGTGCACCATGACAGCAGGTAGAGATGAAAGGAATAGCATTGCTGGGATTTCTTTCTTATTAAAAGTACTTCTTTTGAAGAATATGGGAAGAGCTGTGGTTTTAGGTTATCACTCTAAGCCAGCAGACCTGTTTTCCCATCTCCCCCAGCCTATCTCAAGCTTGTAGGGATCCCAGTTCATACAATTCTCTACAGGGCTTTCTGTTATCTCCTTCTCTCAACTGACAATTTTCCTGTCCCAACATAAACCAGGCTATCTTGCTTTTGCCTCCTTTTTCTCTATTGCATTAAAAAATAATTTGAAACTCCACTGTTAAGACTCCAATATTGGCTGCACAAACATTTGTTGTCCTGCCTCGAGCCCAGATCTGGGTCTGTCTGGGCCCACTCTGCCCAGTTCTGCACCTCAGCTCCAGGAGTTTCTGTGTTATCACCAGTGCCTTGCAATGGCCTGAATTTTTAAATGCCAGTTTGCTCAATAAGCCAAAATTCCATTTTCTGAATAACTTTTATTCAAGTCTACTTCCTCTCTCTAGGCTTTAACCTACCTGGTATTGCTGGACGTGGTGTTGGAAATATTTTTCCTAGTTTCAAATAGATAATTTCTGTTCTGAAGTGTGCATTTGTAAAATTACAGCAGCAGTTAACTAAGGTATCATCACAGTGTCATGGTTGCCAAAATTTCAGTGGAGGATGTAAACATATGACCTATTCTAAAGTAGGTTATAAAAATATTTCTTTTAGGGTTGTAGATTGTAATTTTCCATATTTTTTTTCCTTGAAACATTTATATTTATGTCATATCCACAGCTTTTAATTCAGTCTGTTTTCTGTGGTCATTAATAAACCTGCAACTGACTTGTGAGTAAAATAAAAGAACATACAAAAATTGAACACAGTGATTTACTGATACACAAAGCAAATAATTTTTCATCATTGTAATGTTCAGTGCTTGTAAACATGGATTGCAATCTTTTTAGGCATCTAAATCAGAAATGAGAGGAAAAGAAAGTTAAATATTCGTAGGCTCTTATCTTTTCTAAAGGTTTGAAATGTCCACAAAGAGGCAGCATTGTCTGGATGTGGTGGCAAAGGAAGATGACTTAAGCACTCATTGTGATTATTATTTTTGCAATGAAGAATTGTTATTTCATCTTGTTGACAAACCTTATCATCATTTTTTTTGGTCAGAAAATAACATGCAGAGAAGCAAGGTGGTTAGAACAAGAGCTGCTGCTTTGTGCAGTACAGAGCTGAGACCCTGGGGAAAAAGGATAATTCTGGGGAAAACGGTGGTGGCTGCAGCTCCTGTGGGGAGGTGGGCACAGAAAGCTCATCCTAAAGCCCAGTGGCAATTTCAGAGTTAAAGTTGTTTTGTGTCTGAGCTCTTACACTGCTGCCTTTTGATTATTTGGGGGTTTCACAAACACAAATGCAGTTTCTCAGTGGTTTTTTTCGGCTGTCAGAAATCCTGACTCAGATTTTTGATCTTTCTGCTTTTTCTGCAAATTCAATTCTGTGGAATGTACCTGATGAACTTGGAGCAATCAGAAGCTGACTTGGAAAAGCTTTTCTAGGTGTTGGGCTACAGAAACCTCCTCTGTCACTGTTCAGTGCTGTGCTCTTGGCCCAGAGTCACAAACCCTGAGTGCTTCTATTCAGGATATCAGAGCTCCTGCCTCTGCTGAAATCCAGGAAGCTATTATCACTCTTACTGCTCCAGATGTCTCCTTCTACCCTGTATTGTTATTTAAAAATTTGGTTTACATATTCTGTAGGTTAAGGTAAGTTCTTATACCTTCACAGAATTGAGTATGAATTGCCCATTATAATTTCCTAGTCAAATTTAGACTCTAAAAAATGATTCATGATCTTAACTATTTTCACATATGAAGAAATCAACCCGCTGGTCAGAAGCTGCCTCTGCTCTTGTGGAGCTCCCCTTGCTCTTTGGAATCCCTGACAGGCAGCAGAGAGGGGCTGACAAAGTATTTGCCATGAATGGCATCTGGGAATTCTGTATTTTTGCTTTTGAGGGTGCCAGGTGGGAATTATGTGAAGTGCAGTTATCTGGAGCCTTCAGAAGACATGAACATTTGGGGAGCTCATCCTGCAAGTGCTCTGGTGTTGCAGGTTTGTTCCTTCAGCATTGCAGGAGGTCTGAGGACAGGAGGAGATCACTGTCCTTCATCTGTGCTCCTCCTGAGCCTGTGAGCATTCTGATATCATCTGCCTGTGCTTTTTCAACCTTTATTCATTAATTACTGGGGAAAGATTTGCTTTGTGGAGAGGGAGCAGGGGCAATGTTTAGTGGAGCAGCTCTGCTGCAGAATCTCAGGGCTCATCTGCTGCCAAATCCTGCCCTGGCTCTGCTCTTCTGAGCCTTCTTCAGATCTCCTGAACATCAGCTTCACATTGCCTTTACTGCATCATTATACCCCATTAAGAAATGGATTTTTCCAGCCTGATCAGTGAAAAAAAGTGTTAGTTGTTGGTGGCTATCTGATGTGATTTACCCAACATTATCCTTTGATTATCATCACATAATTTTATGGAATGTATTTCTCTGACTGCATCTTTAATATCATTAGGCTCAGTAAGAACAATTCCAGTGTGAAAGGATGATTTTCAACATTTCTATTGTAAAGTTAGACACAGTTTTAGGTGTTCTTTTGAAGAAATGATGAAATTGTATGGTTAATCAGTTTAAGCAGTGAAAAAATTAACTAGCAGCAGAAAGGAATACTTTATTTGGTGGGAATACTTTATTTATTTGGTGGGAATTTGAAGCTACAGAAACAATGAAACAAAACTGGTAGCAGATCTCAGGTTAAATTTACTTCTAAGTTCTTTATTATTGATCAGTTTTGAGGCAGTTTTTACCAGTTATGACTGCAATTCCAAATCACTCCAGGAATTCCAAAGGGAAATAACTGTATTTATTGGGATTCCTTCAGTGAACATCGTTCACCCTAACGACTTGCTGATGCTATTTTTACTTTTGCATTTATGGCATTTCTTTTATGAGATAATGGACTGTGGAAGAGAGAGTTGGTGTGACTCAGATGTTATAAGGACAGCCTTTATATACAAAACTGTCATATGTTGAAGCACAAAATGGAAAAGAAGACTTTTAAAAATAGTGACTTAAATAAAAGCCTCTTCCTAATTTTGTACTAATGCACCTGTAATTCTTCTTAAAAACAGAATTTCCAACAAATTACCTTTTAAATTCATTTAGTATTTTCAATTCTGATGAAAATATGCTTCATTCTATCCACTTAAAGGGATTTTAGGATCCTTTCAGGCTCCAGTGAGTGCTGAAAAGCAGTTTATTATGTTTGTGTTTAAGGATACATGTTTTACAGAACAGCAGTTCTGTTTTAGTGGAAGATATTATTGAAATTCCTTTGTTTGTGTTCAGCTAGGATAAAACAACAGCATTTTAATTTTTGTTTTAAAAGAGTGAATATAATATCTTCCAGAGGGTATATCAGTTGTGTTTTCACTTGGCCCATGTGTGGCCTACCTGAGTGCCTTGGTGCTGTTCTGAATGCATTTATAAAGTTCATTTATTACTTTTGTAATAGTGAGTTAAAACATGTTTTAAAAACATTTTAAAACATGCTTTAAAAAATACTCTTCTTTGCTTTTGGGGAGGAAAATGGAACCATTTGGCCTTAGTGTGGCAAGGAATGTGGGCCTTAATCTTTCAGGTAAATTGGGTGAGGTTTGGGTCAGCAGTGGAACTGGTGATCCCAGTGATGGAATAACCCAGCACTGCTGGGGATCTCACATTTCCCCTCAGAAAACAGCCATGGCACCTTTGGGATGGAGCTCTCCTTATCATTTCTGTTTTGCTGTAGATTACACCCCTGAATTTGCCTTAAGAGCAAGAGGAAATGCGAAGTTTGTGAGTGTAGCTGTTCGGAGAGTTTGTAATTTGATGTGCTTGCATTAATGAAATCTGAAGGTGGTTCAACTGCAGGAATCCAACTAAGAAAACCCCTTAGATTCAGGCTGTAATTTGGTTTTCGGTTTGTTTGTTTGGGGTTTTTTTGGTCTCTTTCTGTTTTGTTTGTTTGTTTGTTTTCTTGTTTGTTATTTGGGTTTTTTGTTTTTTTTTTATTTTTTACTTTTTTTAGAGAGCAGGGTATCCCAGCTAGAAAAGTTTCAGCTTGTTGACATTATAACAGTGATTCTTTTCACTCATTCCAATAAATTATTCTTTTATTATTGTTATTATTATTACTACTACTACTACTGCTACCACCACCAGCCCAGTAAAATCCCTTCAATTGATAAGGAATAAGAAACCACTTTATGGGCACATTGTTTACTGAGCTGACATACTACATATTAGTTGAGGGACAATTATTTTAATAGATCCACTCCTCCCCACCCTTCACCTTGGTAAAGAATATTGGATTTTCCAGTTCAGTGAGTGTCTGGTCGTTATCATTCATGTGCTCTATTGCAGTTATTGTTAATGGTTATATGAACAGCAAAATAGGAAGCATATATCACCTGTCAGCTTGTGTTCTCTCTGTGTTTAACCCATCTTGGCTTAAGTTATAGTAGGATTGAGAGCAGGAGCTGCTAAAATTCAGGTTCCATGAAGAAGCTGTGGATTTTTTTTTTACCATCTAAGGTTTAGGATTTGTGTTCAGTCTTTAAGGAAAAAGTTTCAGTATATTAGGATCATAAATTCTGAATTGGTCTGGCCAAAAAGTGGTTTGGAAAATTTACCAGATCAAATAAAAGTGCGTTAACCTGGTTTATAGAAAAAGAGGGAGAAATATATTTTTCTGCTCTAATATGATTTTAACAACTTTCTAGTTTAAGGGAAATGTGTGTACTTATATTACCATGGGCTGAAAATAATTCATCAAAGCAATGTTCTGAGTTCAGGAGCAGTGCCATTTGTGCTCCATCAAAAAATGGGCTTTATGTAATCAGTTTTTTAGCTTTGAAATTGATCTACTGTCACTATTTTGCTTTGTTTTAAATTGTGCAGCTTAGATACTGTCCAGTATTCATGCTTGGGTAACTTGATTGAACTGGAAGAAAAACTTGATCAAAAGCACACCCTTGTGTATTTTAGCCTATAACATAATATAGAAAGAACAGACAGCAAATGTAACGTGTAGGTGAGGGTGATCACACTCTGGTGTAAATTTATCCCCCAGATTCTTTTGGCCATGCTGAGTTGGCATTTCTTAATATGAAATTCTCCATTTTGTGCAGATTTTTTTTTAAAATCAGATTCAGTGAGATAATATTTTAAATAGAATTTTGAAATAAGTATGAAAATCTCTTTTTCCTGGGTCAACACATCAACTACTTCATTAATTAAAGTGGAACATTCACATTTTATCAAGTGTCAAATAGTTGAAGGTTACATGGAAGAGATGAAGGATTTTCCTTAGGGTTGAGAGAAATGTGTTGGTTTGAATTTTAGCATTTGAGAGAGACCTCTGATGTATTTTAAATACTGCTCTAGTTAATTCACTTTTTCACTGGTGAGCTGTTGACATCCAAACTGTTGATGAACAAATTCAAACCATACAAAAGGGTGTGTTTTTCAATATTATATGTAATTAAACTGTGGGATATTTCAGAGGCCAAAAAGATGAGGAGTTTCTGAGACAGGGGGGATGAGTTGGTCAGATGAAATCTGGTTCTCAATGGCAAAGGAGCCCTTGCCCTGCTCTGGGAGATGAGTCCTTATCCCCTTTGGGATGGTTGAGAGCCTGCAGCCTCAGTCCTGAGGCTCAGCTCAAGGCTGCTGCATTTAAGTAGAAAAGCTTTGTGTTTAGACAGGAGGGAAAATGAAAGTTATAGAGCTGCTCTTGAGGTTTGAGTCCTGGACAGCTCCTAAAAGTCAATAGTATGATGCTTGATGCTTCATTCCTACTGGATTTTCTGCTGGGAATAGATGATTTAACCTGTCTGGTGAGTGAGAAATTGCAGATTATGAGACTAATAAAGATTTTTAAAAATTTAAGAAATTGCATTTTGTTGACTTCTTTTTTCCTTTCATTTCTCTACTAATTTAAGAAAAGGAGATGGAAACTGATTTTCTTAATTTTTTGATTGATTGAAATATTTTTTTTAACTTCTTGTTATGCTGCTTTAGATTACCTGGCACCTCTCTCTCCCAAATGCCATAGCTCATTTTTGCATTCATCTTTCATACACACCTATGGGGGAAAAACATTTGCCAGTCTGAATATACAGTGAAATCATTTATAAAGAAAATGTAGGAACTGTTATATTTCAGTTATAATGAAATATCCTCTCATACTGCACAGTATTACACAGAGATATTTATTATCTGCACTCCAATTTAAAATGCTGCATTGCTTTATTAGATATTTGCAAGTATTTACTTCAACTAAGGAATCAATAGTCCTTATTTAAAAAGGAATCTAATTCCTCAGTGCACATGGATCTGTACACAAACCCACAAAACTTATGGTCACAATTGAAGAAAGGGGTTTAGGGGTGTGAAGGGGCTGTGTGTTTTTATGCTTTATTTGATGGGGGAGGTTGGTTTGGTTTAGTTTGGTTTTTTCCTACATCTCTTGAGCAGCACTGAGACAGAGCCATCCTTTGGCAAGAAGATGCCAGGGCTGTTTGTGTTCAGTGAGCCTCTGCTCATCACTTTACTGCTGCTATTTAGGGCAAATCTAAATATATAGTATACAAATATATATAAATATATATGTGTGTCTGGGGGAACAGCCAGGGAAGGCGTGGGAGGAACAATGCACCCTGTACCTGCTGACTCCAGTGCTGAGACACTTCTCTGGAAATCGAGCTGTGAGCAGCAGCCCTGGGGCAGAACATGTGCTGAGGATGCTGAGAGAGGAGCAGAGGGAGCAGTCAGAGTCTGTGCCACTGCCCCTGGCTGTTTTCCTCCCTGCTGGGCTGCTGAGCCACCCTCTGTGCCAGGGGAGTGGGTGTTGGACACTGGCTCTGATGTCAGCAGGCTCTTTTTAGCTGTGTGCTTCTGGAAATGTTCAGGAGCCCAAAGGGTTCTGCTGTCTTCATGACAGCACAGCTTGGCAGATGTTTCAGAGCACACTGGGCCTGTTTACCCTACACTAGGCATGGAAGAAGAAATGGCATGTCAGACATTCTCTCCTTGCCAGCAAGTACAAAAAACTCTGACTATTGTTCCACAAGGAAACTTCTCAAAGCTAAAATTGTTCCAACTCGCTGCCTGAGGCTCCAGTCCAAATCATCATTTTTCTCTTGGGTGTTAAAGCAATATCTGTCCTCATCAGAGCTCCTTTTGAGTTTGCTCATGGTAAGAACAGTGCTTTGGATGTTCATCCTCATGCCTTTGTTTCTGCATTCTTCCTACTGGAATGACACAGCGCTGGGCCTGTGAATAATAATTTTTATTATTATAATTTAATAATAATTTTCGGTTTATGAAGCACCAATAATTTGTGACCTGACTACTCATGACTTCTGAGAATAGGCAGGAACTGAAGCATTTTAAGTTTCTGATGGCTGTGGGTTAACCCCAGTAGGCAGCAAAACCCCACTCACTCCCCCTCAGCGAGGCAGAAGTGAGAAAGTTCGTGGGTTGTTTATTGAGGGAAGTCTTGAGTTCAATATGAAATTCTGTTTCAATTTCACTCAAGAAAGCAGAGTAAATACATAGCCAGCTTACTGGGAATGTAACTGACAGCCATACTTTGTGAAAACATATTAAAAGAATAAAACTGGACTTTTTGTGATAATCAAAAGTGTAGTGTAATATCAAAGGGAAAATAGATTCTTACAGAGCCCTAATTTTCCAAGGCACTTCTGCAGTCATCACACATCTTCTGCCATTAAACAATTCCTGTTCTGTCACTCTACAAACTTGAAAAATCACTATTTGATTTTAAATTTATGCTTTTTATCACTACATAATCCAAAATGACTGAACTCCATTTAAAAGTTCAACAAAAATCCTCTTCAGTCTTGAAGGAATTTTGTGAAAGTTGAACTTAGAGGAATGGTTTTATTATTGATTTATACCTTGTGCCCACACAGTCCCCTCTCACTACTCCTCCTCCTCCCCCTCCTCCTCTCAGCATCCTCACCTCTCTTTGGGGTCTTTTATCAGCTGGAGTAGGGCATGGCTTTGCAAGTGATGTTCTGGCTTTTCCTCAGGCACTAATTAATGAAAAATACAGGAATATCTTTGAGATTTTATTTATTTCTCTGTCAAATATGGCTGAACTTAGTAAAAACATTGTAAAGGTTTTTTGTAAAGATGTCTGAGGTATGAAGCAATTTTAATGCTCGTTTCCTTTAGGAAACCTGACCGAAAAAAGACAGATTCCTTCAGGACTGGTGTTGTGCCCTTGTGCTGCTTTTAATTTGAAAACATAAACTTTCAAATTGGGTTTTTTCTCTCACAGTTGCCTTTGTACTCTGGTTATATATTGCCAGTTGTGTCCTTACCCAACTTACACATTGTGTGGCTGTGCTGAAATCACATCAGCAGCTTTCTCAGCAACTCCTTGAATTTATCAGGAATATCTACTGACCACCAAGATTTCAGTGATTTCAAACATACAACTGCTCATGTAGGTCTACCTGACACCTAAGGCAATTTTATTAGATAAATAAAATCTAGTTTAAAAATCCAGTTATAACAGTTTAAAACGGTTAAAATTTACAGTTCTGGAGGTTCCTGTGTATTTTCAGCCTTGAAAGTAGAGGGACACATAGAAAAGGAATTTCAGAAGGACCTGTAGGTCAAAATGATGTTGCATTTAGGAATATTAAGTTTTTTTGTACTGTCCAAACTGACAGCTTTACCAAATACCAATTTCTGTTGCCAGGTTTGAAAATGAAATCTTTACTAGGCCGAATTTAAGTCTTAACCTGATGTAGGCTTCAAAAGCAAATATTTACAGCTGGATACTGCTACATGACTGATTCACATCTTAAAATTCCATCTGTATCTCCTGAAAATGCTCTATTTTATGTGTGTTTTTGGGGTGTCTAAGGGGAAAGGTGAAGGTTTTACACTCAGGTACCTTTGCACCACTGGGCTGATGAAACATCTGTTTGGAGAGAGGAGGGAGAGGGTGGCAGGAGGATTGTGTGCTGTGCAGAGACGTGTCTGTGCATCTCAGAGTGTTTGGAGAGCATTAAGAAAAGGACAAGTAACTCCTGAAGGTGAGAGAAAGAAAAGAAAGAGGAGTGTGAAGGTTTTATATACTCCAGTCCATAAAGCTCCAGCAGCAGCAGTAGCTGTTCCCTCAAACAAGTCTTTATATGGGAGAAAGCCAAAGCTTTCCTTGGGGCAAAAAAAAAAATTGAAATTAACTCTTGATAGGCCTGGGAAGTGTAAATGAGCATGAGCAAAGGGCTGGAAGCAGAAGAAAGCAGAGCTGGTGTTTGCTGGCACAGCCTGGTGGTGGGTGCCTGTGTGGGAGGGCACACACACACGAGGCCTTTCAAATCTCTATTAAAAATACAGCAGTATTTTTATAAGCCGTAATTTTTTCATTATAAAATTTGTCAGTTCAGTTTCCAAGAGTCTGGAAAACCTTTCTCTTAGAGTCTGCTTTTATCTAGAAACAAGACAAGAAAGATCCCTATAATCTGGAGAAGTTTGATTTTAAATCTGTGATCAGATGGGTTGTTTCCTTTTTGACTCTCCTCAAACTGCCCCTGAGGCATCACAAACAGGTGCAGATGGCTCAGTTTCCTCCTGGTTTCTGCTTGTAGACATAAACCTCTTGGTCCACAAATGCTAGTAAATAGAGATGAGGCTATTCCTTTCAAAATAAAGCTCCTCTCCTACATCTTTGACATTGCAACTGTTGAAGCCATTCAAATCCTTGAATTGGTTTGTTAATTTGATGAGGCTTCTGCCTGAGTTGCTGGGGACAAACTTAGTGAAGACTTGAATGTCACATTCTAAGGTTTCATTTTTCATTTATTTTCTTCTTCAGTAAGTATTACTGTGTGGTTAATTTGTTCTCAGGGATGGATGAAATAGAACTAATATGAAATTCAAATGAATTCTTCTGCTGGCAGCCTGTTTGTTAGCAGCAATAATGAAACATAATGGCCAACGGATAGGGAAATACATTAAGTATTTTCCTCAGTAATTCAGGGCTTTAAGATACTTAAAAGTCAATAAAAATATCCAAAAATTCAATAACCTAGAATTTGACTGTGTACTTTGGGATTTTATATATATTTGAGTATATATATATTCTTACTTCGTTTAAGATCATGTTACCTTTCTAAATGCTTTAGTCATTAAAAGGAGTCCGTTTCATCTGTGCAAATTTTAGACCTAAAAACAACTCCAAACGATGCAAACCACCTTTTATCGTTAAACTGCTGTCTGTTTCAAGCGGGAAGCCAGTGTTGTGCAGAAAAAACCAATTATTTGTTGGCGTTTGTTGGGGTGCCAAGGACAAGTGTAAAACACCTGAGCAGCAATAGGTTTATCTTTCACGGGAGGCTGAACAGGGTTTTACAAGGTTATTTGCTTCCACCTACTGCTCATCCTTGATATTGCAGAAGAGCCCAGCCGGGGATGGCTGGGAGAGGTGGAATTCCAGAGCAATTCCAGAGCAATTCCAGAGGCTCATCCCTGCTCCAGCTGGGCTGTGGCTGCACAGGAATTGGCTTTGCCTTTTTGCCTTAGTGGGGAGAGGAAATCTTCCGGAAATTCAGAACACTTTTGTGAAGTTTCTGATTTCTTGTGGTTGTTTTGGGTGGTTTCTGGCAGTCCGTGTTGGGATGGAGGAGGGAAGGAAGAAGGAAGAGGAAGGAAAGGAGGAAGGAAGCAGGGCTGGGATGGCAGGAGAGAGCAAACTGCAGCGTGGTGAAGCACAGGGTGTGCAGGGTGTTAGCAGCACCAATGCATCCTTCAGGCTAGTGATTTCACTATTGCTCCTTGCAATTCAGGGAGTGAAATTAAATGCAGAATTACAGAAACTGTGTAAAATTAAATATATGCAGGCTTCTGCTGCATCCTAAAGCCAAAATCTCATGCAGGGCCATGCTACTACCAAGAATTATTTTGGCCTTGTAGGGTTTTTACTTCACTCTACTCAGGAACATTTTGATAGTGCTACTGTTGATGAAGGTGGTAGATTTGTTCCCCAAGGGCCCAGTGTGTTAAAGCTGAGAAATCCCAGCCCTTAAACTTGTGCTTGTCCTGCATTGCTCCCAATGTCATGCAGAAAACCCTGCTTTGTTTCCCTGTTGCTGCCACCAAACACAACAGAACAAAAACGCAATTTATATAAAACTTAGAGCTCTTAATGTGTTTGTACTATTATTTAATTGGCTCTTATGCAGTGACACCTAGAGAAAAAAGGAATTGTGTTGGTTTTAAACTGAAATGGATGAGAGGGTTTTGTATTTAATTCTATCTTTCCCATGAAACATCAGCTGTGAAGTATTCTATCATTGTATAGTTTGCCTAAAATAATTCTTCAGAAGGAACATATTTTCTGGGTTTTACCTTTTTTTTTGTGATGTAACAATAAAGAAGGTTGCCTGATACATTGTTCAGATCTCTAAGATTTTACAATTGCTTTACAGCAATGGTGCCTCTCGATCTCAAATAATTCACAGAGCTGGGAAATTTGCAGTACACTTAGGAAGTGACAGCACTTTGTCATTTTGCACTTAGAGAAAGTAGCACAGATGTCTCTCAGAGAAGCACATTCTCATTTCTTCCCTTCTTGCTCTGAGATTGACAGATGATTCATTTTAATGATTTTTAAAGCTTAGGGTCTGTGTACATTTCTTCTTTAAAAAAAAGTATATCTAGGATGTAGACATATACTCAAATATTTATACTTAAACATAGATTTGATTAAGCCAGTGGCTTCACTGGTTTAAAGAATTACAACACTAATTACTTCAGAAAATTAATTGGTTTTTATCATGCCCTTGTGCAGAAGTCTGAATCCAGGTGTGTAGTTTTGAAGACATACAGTTATTTCTCCAGCTACATCTGACTGTACAGGATTTGAAAGATAACACATTTTGCAGAGGTTGATCCCATGCAGATGTGGTTTTCACTGCTAAGGATGCAGTGGTTAATTAGTAAAGATGCACTTTCCATATCTTTAGATAAATAACCAAGCACTAAGGGGTGCAATGCTTGTGTGACGCTCAGGGATGGAAGCCAAAGCAGAAATGCTGTTATTTGCAGCTCAGGCCCAAGCTTTTCCCAGGGCTGGCCTCAGCCACAGGCAAGCTCAGCTCCAGGAGAGGTTTGAGCTCCAGCCCAGCCGAGGAGCTGTGCTGGGAGGAGGATGGGCTTTGTTTCATGTTGTAATGCTTTAAGAAACACGGTATCATCCTGAGATATAGCCCCTTCCCCCGACTCCTCCCTCGAGACTGAATTTTCCCATTGGCTGTAACATGCAACCCTACCCCTTTCCCCCTCACTTCAAAAAGGAGCTCGAGATCAGACTTTTCCTATTTCTGCACTGATTCCCCTGAATAAAGCTGGGACACCATCCCAGGAAGAAAAGAGCCTCGTCTTATCCCTGGTCTTTGCTATATATAACTCCCCACTCCTGTGGGCTGCGGCTGGGCCGAGCACGGCCTCAGGGGAGTTGGGGACCTTAAAATAGCAGTTTCATCCAGATAAAACTGCATTTTTAATTGAGTAATGAATGCCTATGAACTCAGGCTTCTTAGAAATTGCTTTTAATGGGAAAGGACAGCGGTGAAATAGCAAACTAAAGTGTTCCCTGGGCAGCAGAAGGGATCAGAGTGCTCCTGGGTCTTCAGGTATATTCATCATGCTGAGAGCCTGTAATAGCCATGGCTACAGTCTGAGAGGAGCTACTTTATTCTGCTTTCAGCTAATTTGGGTCAGTGTGTGAGACAGAGCCACTCTTGTCCTTGGTAATATGGAAAGAGATGATTCATTTTTGATTAACCAATAAATATGTTAAAGAACATTACATTCTTTCCAAAAGGTGACTTTAGGGCGCAGCTAGGACGTGAAGATCACTGGTGCTAATGAAGTTTGAATTCATTCCCCTGAGGAGAAGGCTTTTGAAAAGCTGAGCTTTTTTCCCCTCCCTCCCCAAAAAGAAGCCAATATAAATATCCAAACAGGCTCAGGGAGTGAGCCTGTGGGCAGGGAGGGTATTTCCATCTCCTCACGTGGGAGATGTGGGGAGAGACTGTCTGGCTGCCAGTAAGGCACACTTGAAAGAAAATTTTTGAGTGTTATATTCCACAAAGTACAATCTGGCTCCCCATAAAAGTGATGGAATATAAAGAGTATTTAAGGTGCTGATTCATGTATTAGACTGGCTAGAATAACAAATGGTTTTTTGCTGCTTAAGAAGTGACACAACTTGATATGCCTCATGAAACCATCTTTAATATAATTTGCTGTGAATTAAAATATTTTTTTCCAGGAAACCTTGCCTTATCCTACTTGGTTGAATGATTCAATTTTTTGAAATCTTTTAGAGGTGTAGGCAGGAAATCTTTGGCTTAGAAGTAAAACCAGTCCTTCATTTAAAATGAATACACATGCTGTTGAAGAAACATAAATTCTTCATTTTACATTTGTTTTCATTTTTAACAAGAGCTGCTATTTACTATCAGCATTGGAATTTATATGCTAGAAACTAATCAATACTCTGAAATCTGGTTAGAGTACTTCCAGCTTTGGTGAGAGGTTGGGGAAGTTTTTCACAAAAAAAATTTCCCTCTGCCATATGATATTCTTTTCCCAATAGAAACCCCTAAAGCTGCAACAGTGAAGCAAATTTTGCTTCCAGGAATATCCTCACTAAAAATGTAAAATTGAAAAGAAAATTGTTGGGTCACTTGTCTCCAGTTTAGTGACTTGAATGGTATTTGGCTTACTCAGTTTCCAGCAGTAACTTGCTGTAAAAAGGGTGAATGTGAAGCAATAAATGCCTTTCAGAAGTATAATTTTTGTGTTAACCATTATCCCTGCACATCCTCAGCGCAAAAATCCATAGGCTCAATGAGTCAAAACACTTTAGGAATAAAGGGCTGTGTGTTGGGTGTCATTAGGTTTGAGATCATTTGTTTCACTCTGGAAGGAAACACGTCCAGAGTTCCCACACGTATAAAGGCTGTGCACTCACACTTATTTACACATTTATAAATAGAGGCTTGCTGTTCTTGTACATTGCAATGAGATTCAGACACAAATACCTATCAGGTCCTTGTTAGCCCTTGATAACAGACAGAAGGTTCAGCAGTTTTTCCTCTTTAGCTTACCTTTATATTTCTTTCAGCTTCCATCACTTGTTTTTGTTTTATAAAAAATGAGCAAAAAATATATTTTCCTCAAGATGGAAGTAAAAATATTTACTAAAAAAAATCATATTTTTTTCCTGAGAGCTGGCTATACCACACTGAAAGAGGTGTTGGGCTTTTTTGTGTTCTTTCAATCCTGTCTGTAAATTTATGCCTGCAGTAAAGTTTAATAAACTTCACCTAAAGGCACAATGCTAGGCAGTGTATAATTAAATAACTCTGTGTACAAACTACGAGTTTTTCAGCCTGAGTTACTCCCCCAGTGCTGGTCAATGTGCTTTGTGACATGGGCTTCTCTCTTTGTGCTTTCAGGACACTAAAGCAGAGTGCAGTTCTGGTGTAGAAACTGAGGACAGAAAAGTAAGTGGCTTGTTTTAATGTGATTTTTCATGCAACTCTAGCAGCTGGGGTTTTCTCTGGTTTTTGTTTGGGTATTTTTTTAAAAAATTAAATGATGTGAAATTATGTTATGGTTCTTTACATGTGAATGTGTTCATGTTGTATTTTAACTTCAGCGGGGACAAAACAGTCTTAGTCTATTGAGTATACTGGTTAAAAATTCAAATAACTGCTTTTTCAGAAGGGAATTATAGTCTATACTACAAAAAGTTTACAAGGCAGTTTCACTTCCTAGTCTTAATTTACATTATTAACCTAGTTATTGTGTGTCTTTCATGAGAAAGTTGGCATACCATGTTAAATATTTGTAAGACAGCAAGATGACTGCTTTTTCCTGCTTTATAAGTTGTACCTTTGAAATTTTTTTTCTTTTAAAGGGTTGATCTTTAAACAATTGTTTCCTCTTTAATTTTCTGTGGACAAATATAAACCAGATACAAAATATGTTTTCATTTGTGTTCTTCACTTTACTCATGGTAGAAACTAACTAAGAAACAATGGCTTCACAAAGAAGCCTTCAGCTTAAAGAAAAATTAAATTGTCAGAAATAAATATCAATCCAGTTTTAAAGAGTGTAACGTGTTTTGTTTGAAAGTCTGGATGACTAGATCTGTGCAGAGTATTTCTGTGTGGAGTGATACCTGAGTTTGTGGAGGTGTTGAGCACATGATATGTGATTTAAAGTCTCTCACTTCATCTGGTTCTCCGTCAGTCCCACTGAGGCTGCAGGTTCTGAGCATCAGCTTTCATCAAACTCCCGGTCCTTCCATTAAGGTCCATGTTGCTTTTACAATGTGCTAAATCCAGCCTGGGACCTTACTTATAAACCCCAAATTTTGACTTGTTTTTCATGTTGTAGCAACTACAAAAACTGCCCAAACCAGAAGTTCTTACAGTAATTTAAAATATGGGAAAAGGTGTCAGGAGCCTGACAAAGCTTTGGACAACAATTTATTGAAGTGTTGTATTTCTTCTTCCTTCTATTGCAACTTTTATCTCACAGAGCACCTGTGGGGTTTTTCATGGTTTGTGATGCCACGGTTTGCACCTCAGGAGGAATTACAGAAGATGTGTGTCTGATACCTTCTCTTGTGGCTGCTTGTGACCTGGGCTGCTTTCCTAAAGTGTTTTTCCCACCTTCAGAGACCCAGGATATGCAACTTTTACATGCAGTGACTGCAATTTTAGCAGAAAGTATCGTCTAGAAAACCCATCAATTTTTCTTCTCCCTTTTGTTATTTTGTGGAAGCTCTTTGAAAGAGCTGTTGCTGCGTGGTCTGTTTCATCTTCTCTCTGTGTTTGGCCCCAAAACTGAAGCTTCCACCAAGTTTAGGTGGCTGTTGTTCATTCCAGTCCAGGGAGAGAGTTACCAGTGATCATCAGACACAGATCCATCTATCTTGCTTAATACTAATGCATTGTTTCATGTTTGTTGAAAGCATCAGTTAAGAATGGAATGTAATTCATAAACCTGAAACATTGTAAATAAATATTTTTATTTCATCGAACTTGAAATCAAGACAAACTACTGCAATTAGGGCATGCATCATTAGTATCTAATGATTTGCACTGCCATAATGAAATCTACTACTAATGAACTATATCATTAGTAATTAATGGGAAATTTTCCCAGTTAACCACAAAATATAAACCTGCAAGGTGCCTTTTCTTGTGCTCCTTTTTCTCTGAAGTTTCCTAATCTATAACTTCTGAAGTAGAAATTTATAAAACGATGACTAAAGCATTGCCTGGAGGCAAACTCAAATTTAATAACTGTACTTATTGTTTTGAAATCTATTATTTTTTAAATTCCAAAACAGCAGTTAATTATCGTAACCACTTCATCGCTGTGATCTGTCTCTCCTTCCATTGTCTTCAACTGACCTTTCCATGTAAGATTTTTATTTGTTTTCTGCAAGGCTAAAAGCTCCCAGGTTTGAGAATACCAGCTGATGAGCAGTGCACAGTCTGCTCCCTCTGGCCTGGATAATTATGAATTACTAAATTGCCTTTAATATTTCCAGCAGAAGACCCAGAAGTGCATGTACAACTCGTTTCCTCCATAGTGAATATTTTTTTCTGCATTTGACACACCCAAACTTTCTAGTTTTGATCTCCCCCCACCAATGTGAACATCACAATATTGGGTGCTTAATGACTCGTGAGCACAGAAACGGCTCAGCTTTGCTTCTCAAAGGAACAAATGTAGAAAAGTGACCCTTGAATTGTCACAGGAAGAAACCTGTTCAAAACACACCATGTGTGATTTTTGTAAGAAATACATGGATCTCTGCAGCTAGCCATGTTTGGGAATTTGAGCCATGATTCCAAAGCCTGTGTGATGTTTTGATTCCAAAGCCTGTGTGATGTTTTGATTCCAAAGCCTGTGTGATGTTTTGCTCTTGCAAGGCCAATGGCAGATGGTCAGGTTGTTTTTCCTTTTACCAGTATTTTCTGATATAACTCTGTGTGCTGGGCACAAACAAAATGCTTCTGGTGGAAGGCAATTAATAAGGATATTGGCCATTTTGCCAAGAGGGAGAGCACGTGGATTCCTTTGAAGTCTTTCCATTTGATATAACCAAACCACAGTCTGTCTCTAAGACTTCTAATGTGTGCAGCCTTTTTGTAGTTGTGGCCCTTACACAGCTCCATCATCTCCCATTACCTGAAAAACCTGCCTTGTTTTTTTATAAAATTATGTTTTATAAATCTTCCTTGTTTATTGTTTAATCTCAGTTCATGTATTTATGTGGTCTGAGCAGTTATCTCTTTTTTTTTTCATATGTTTATATGGGACTTGCTTCAAACAGTAATCTTCAAAAATCTGAAAAGAAAAAAAAAAACCTGTAAATAAGATTTCTCCCAGTCCTGCTCTGTCTTTGAGATCTGAATAGAGCACAAAGGACATACTTTGTGTTACTCTGCAATTGTCATATCATCAAATTAATTCATGGTGATGCTGTGAAACTGAAACTCTGACACAAAGTTACTTCCCCTGACATCCTTTGTGTGACATTTCCACCTGAAATGGAGAACTGAGCTGCAAACTGGAAGTTAACTTACAGTGACCTTTCTGTGCTGGGTAACTTCATCTCAGCTCATCTTTACTACGCTGGGAATGTTTTGTTCTTCAGCTCTGGCTGTTTAATTTCTGTTTTATTTCAGCTGATTCTCCCCCTAATGGATGTAATTGCAGTGTCATTCTCTGCCTGTTCCTGGCAGGCAGCAAATGCCCCCTTCAGCAGCAGCTCAGCCCCATGAGCGGGGGGCTCGCGGTCACCCGGGGTCCTGCTGCATTTTCCCCTCTGGAGAAGGAATTGGCTCATGGAGGGAGAATTTTTGAGCTTCATCCTGACTTGAAAATGTCCCACGTTGGAGCTGGGAGTGCAGAGGCTTGGTGAGAGCTGCAGAGCTCATGGCAGTGCATGGGGGCAATAACCTGACAGGTGAGGGAGGGAGCAGAGTTCCCTGGAGTGCCAGAATGTTTCCTAGCTCCTGTTGCCTGCTGTGGGATACAGGGGAGGAAGCAGTGCCTTGCCTTCTCTCTGCCTGCTGTGGAAAATATTTTATAAATTTTTATCTTTTTTCTTTAGTACCTTCTGTCAGTGGATCTCAAATGACTTTACAAACAAATTAAAAGCACCTATGAGGAAAGTACTTACAGTTATATGGCTTGAGTTACATATGGGGCAAGAGAAGTGTGAAGGGCAGATGTAGGCAAGGTTATAAAGCTTGTCTGAGACAAAATGAGGAGAAAAAGAAACAGCATTGCAAAAATATTTTGCTTTGTCTGTTCAATGGCTTCTTGCAGGTTGATTTGGGTTTTTTTTAAATTTATTCACAGTGATCCTGTGAATATGTTTTTCTTAGAAGTTTAAGGAATTGTCTTTTTTATGAGAAAATATTTATCTAATTTCTCTCATCTTCATATTGCTGTAGAAGGGAATAAATAAGGGTGTTAAACAGTGAGGAGCACCACGGAGGGACTAAGTGAACTCCTGGCATCACAGATGTGGATTTGTTATGATACTGTTTTCTTTCATGGTAGTCCCTTTCTCTGCTCTTTAGGGGCTCTTTAGCAGTGAATAGGAATAGGTGTCATTTTTATTCCCTTGTGAAGGCATTGTGCAATCTGCATAGCTGTGTAGTTTATTGAGATGCATTTTTACTCCCATTAAAAGAAATTATTTTTTGTTGTGAGGGAAGATCATAGACACCAATGGATTGATATGGAAGTGTCTAAATTGTATTTGGGTATAGATTTAGAGGAATCTAAGAAAGTTTTGAATGGTACTGGCCCTTCTGGTGTGTAACAGAGTGAATTCCTGTTCCTCTGTCCCTGCTGTATGAGCAGCACCAGGTGCTGTTGAAGCATTGCAGGACAGGACCACACAAAGTGGGGAGAGCTGACCACAGAATTCAGGAAGCAGGGGGAGTATCCCAGAGGGAGAATAACGAGCTGTTCCAGGAATAGCATCCTCCTGTCACAGCACAGCAGATGTTTCCCCTGACATCTCAGCTCATGTAAGTCAGATTTACGTGGTGCTTCTTGAGCCTCAGTGCAGAGCTGGAAGCTTCCACAACTTCCACAAAAGGGTAGAGTTATCTAAGGGGTGTGTGTGGTGTGTGTCATTTGTTTGTTTGTTGCCAGAAAAGTCACTTGAAATTCATGGCTGATTCCTTCACAATTATTTGAAATCATGATCTCTTTCACTCCAGGGATCCTAAAACTCAAAGCTGAATCAAGCCCATAATTTATATTGTTTAGGCAGTATTTACTGTTATTCATACTACTTTCAGCCATATTTTTAAATCAAAGGATTTTTTTTTCCCTCCTTTGTCTTAGTTTTATGTTCTTTTCAAATAAAAACAATACTTTTGGAAAAACAGGGAGCTGAAAGTTGCCCTGGAACTTAAGACACTGCATTAGTCAGCCTAATAAATACTGGCAATTGTAATGTGATGAATTGCTCAGAAATCCAGTCCATTTCCTGGCATGTGGCTTGACAGAGTGCAAAGTCTTGCTGCAAAGTTTCCTGGTATTTGAATGCTCATAATGTCAGCCCTATTACTGCTCTCTTGTTCTCACTGTCACTGACATGCAATTATGGGATTTCACAACTGAAGTGGTGACAGTTGCTCCTCTGTGTGTGTGTGTCTGTCTTTCCCCTTAATCCAACTCTATCTAGCAATCTGTAATTTGATAAAGTGGAATTGAAGTGACAGGCGTGACAGAAGTGCCAAAACAATAATTTGACCTCCCACTGAAGTGTCAACGTGTTCTGCTGCATGACTTTTACATATGCTGAATACACAGAAGGGACATGGATAGTGTCTTTTCTGTGCTGCAATACCTGCTAAGGCAGAGTGCTAAAAAAAGCTTTTACTACAGTGTGTCTTTTTGCCAAAGTGTTCCATCTTGAACCATCACATCTCCTGTCCCTGGATTAATATGTATAAACATGATTGCTGCTGCAAATAAATGATATTTTTATTGGGAGACTTTTTCAAATCTTCATTTGGAAGATATTTTGATAAATCTTGAAATTATAATTCTGTGATTGTCTACAGAATTAGTTCTCAGACTTCATTTTACTTTTTTTTTTAAATCTCTTCTACCTTGAAATAAATTTCATTAGGTATATGACACATTCCTGCTAATAACTCCTAAAAAGCTCACTGAGCTAGAAAGAACATTCTTTTATATGCATGAATAAAATATTTTATTAGCACTGAAGTAAATGTATGCACAAGTTACTTTGGCATATATTCATATCTACTGTACCTGCATTGCATACAAGTAATTATGTTTCACTTGGGGACAAGGGAGAGGGCAGGAGACAGAAACTGTTTGCTTTAATTCTTGGCTAAATGTAAAGTTGAAATATTGAGATTCAGAGGTGAAAGGGAAAACTGAAGTCTGATTTGATTCTAATTACCCATCAAAATTAACTGAAAAATAATTCATGAGGGACTCAATTCTTGCTGAAATTTTGTTTACATCTGGCCATTAAGTTTTCTAGAGGTATAAAAACAGAGGGGAATTGGCTTTTGTTCTATAAAAAGAGAAAACCTCACAGGTCTATAAATATTAAATATAAATATAAATATTATTCTGTGAATGGAAACATGCCTTGGATCTTGTCTGTGTTTGTGAACCAATAAAACTTCACAGCAATGGGAGACTGCGACTTTTGCTACCATGGTGGAACATTTCCTTTTCAAAGGTTTTGGGTGGCATCAGCTTTTCAGAACCCAGACTCCTCAGTGTGGGGTTTCCTATTGTTTAAAAGTGCCAGAGTGTTTTATTGACACTTCAGAGAAAAGTTCCCAGTTGACATTTCCTCCTCTGTATTTTTTATGTACCTATGACTCACCTTATTTGCAGGTATTTTGTGTGGTCACAGGGGTTTTTTGGACCTGGTCTAAAGAGCACTGAAACAGGAGGGAGGCCTTACACTGGTGGCAGCAAAATGATCTCTGTACAGACAGAAGAGTCTCAAACTATTCTTTCATTTGGAAATTAAATTCACTTGGAAATGGCACTTGAGATTTGTGAGAAGAACTCGATGCAAGCCACTGCTCTATGTCATAAATGGAGAGAGATAAATAACATTATTTGTGTATCAAACACTGTATCTCTATGGAAAGTTTAAATTTTGAGATTGAAAACTTGAGTCCTTTTAGGGACTGAACTGCTGCTTATATTTTTGCATTTGCTCTTCTTATAACTGGAATGAAAAATATTCTTACGGAAATATTTAGGAATACTAGGTATTAGAAATTCTCATTTGTTTCTTCTACTCCATGTCTCCAGCATAAATGTGGTTGGGAGCAGAGTCTGTGCCCTGACCCTCTGTGCATGTGGGCTCAGTTCTGTGCCTGCAGCAACATCTGAGTCTGTTGGACAGGCTTGGAATGCCACTCCAGGAATATCTGGCTCCAGAGGCTGGAGCTCTGGGATTCCTCCTCTCTGTTGGTACCCAGGTATTGCCCAGGGATTCTTTTTGGGCATTGAGGCTCCCTGGAAACAGTGGTTCAAACAGAAGTATTGCTAATGCTTAACAGCATTGTCACGGTGAAGGAGGAGGGACAGAATGTCACCCAAAGGTTTTGACACAGTGATGAGCTGGCTGGGGCAGCAGCTGAGACCCCCAGCCACCTGACACTGGGACTGCAGAGACACAGGAAAGCTAAAAGCAAGACAATTCATGAGTTGAGATAGTTTATTAAGTGAAGAAACAAAAATCCCTAACCAAACTCAAACCCCAGGAGATGCAGAGGAAGTCTCCAGCTGCTGAAAGTGTTTCCCAGCAGCAGGACAGGATTCCTCAGGTCAGTGAGGGAGCGATGTTTTGATGAGCCAGCAGCCTTTTGTTCATACACAGGATGAGTTCATCTGTAGGATTTATTTCCTGCTAGTCAAAAGGAGTCTCCTTGAGCTGCCTCCCTTCACTGGGCATATCCCAGCACTCCCTTGCTGGAATGTTCCCTCACTCCCATTACACACTGTGAATGGATAGGGAAAGCCTTGTGGCATCTGTATGTGAACACAGATATCTTCTCTCATCTCAGCATAAATTGATCAGATGGCTTTCCAGGAGCACATGCATGGCAAGATTATCAGTGGCAGATTGTTTTCAGCATATTTGAAGGGGACAGACTGAATCAGACGATTGTTTTGTTTGCCAAATTAATATCTGGGATGTAGTCCAACCTGATTAACAGCATGGCTGTGATTGGATCAGGAAAGGGTAAGCAGGCATTTGGAAGGTTTTTTAATACCTGCTGGCCCTGTTACTTTCCCAGTAGCTTGAACACGTGCAAGAATATGCTTCTGTCCAGTAATCCAACTCATTTCTCATTGATTCCAGTTTGTCTTTTTATGTTGTGTTGGATCTCTTGCCAGGTAAATCTTTTCTCTGTAGCAATAGATGGCTTTTTATGGCTGCCTGGTGGTGGTTGGGCAGTTTGATCAAAACTTCCTAATTCCATTATTTCAGAACGGATTTCTTCAGCAGTCATGCAGAGTGTCTTTTTCTCTAATGCAGCCAGTTATTATAAAAACACATTTTAATTTATATACATCCATATTTAGAAACCTGAATATGCATGCATGTTTCTGTAGCCTTTGAAACATTGTTGAGGATCCTTATGTAAGGAGTAAAATAAGGGTTAATATGGGTTTTTTTCCCCCAATATTTCTTACAGAAGTATGTTTTATTGTCTTTCAATTTGATGGATGAGACAGAGACCATGTGTTATATATAAACCATGTGCTTTCCAGATTAGATTGATGTAATCATAGCAGTTTTGCACAGTTCAGCTAAAAATTTGTTCTTCTTGATCAAGGTCAGGAAAATCCAGGGATTCTGCCATTTATCTCATCTCTTCAGTACTAAACCAGGACACCCAGGGCAATATTAAAAGTGTTGGTGTACAGGCATGTCCCACTATGCCATACTTGCTGTCTTACAACAGTTTTTTAAAAGTTCAGGGATTATTTCTGAAAAAATAGAGTACAAATGTTGAAAAAAGAATGCTGATATTCAAAGTCTAATGTAAGGTTTCTTTTATCCTTCCTTTTACCCCTCCCTATCACCAGGCTAATGTACAAAAGAAAGTTAATTTAGCTTTTTTTCCTAGATAATGGCAATATGTACACCATGCAAGAAGCCAACCTTTTGACTTCAAAACAATGCCATTTAAAATAATCTGATCTTTTTTACTGACTTTCAAGACCTGATAAAGGTTGAAGTGTAAGGAACAGAGCAGGTTTGTTACATGTGTGAATTGTCTGAAATGCTGCAGGGAACATCTGTTTCAGCAAATTTGTTTGATGTGTTTCTTAAAACTTTGGTTTGCTGTGGCCTTTTGCTGAACAGGTAATTGGTCAATGAGTGATTTAAGACAAAATTTGGAGGGAGGGGTAAAATCTTACTGCCCCAACTGAGGTTCTGCCACAAGAACTGGATGGAAAACATTCTTTGTGCCTTAGATGGTCACAGGTAGGACACTCTTCTTGGTACCTCCCAAAACAAAGTTTGGTGCTGTTTTATTGTGCTGCTGGCTTGTACTTCCTTTGTCCTCATCTGCCTGTATTATTGTATTTTTTCCTGAACTGGTTCCAGTATTTCTTTGGTTCACAGCAACCAAAGAAAATCAGGCTTTGCTTTTTACCTCAGAGCTGCCAGGTGTGGGAGGTGACATCCAGTCAGGAATGTAGTGGCTGGCTCTCATGACCTTGCACATCAATATCTCCATCATTCTTTTCCAAAGCAGTAAAACACATTTCTACATCACATCATCTGTATTCATATGAAATGACTTAATCCTTTATGATAAAATACACAGGGAAATGACCATGTCAGTGTTGTAGACTAAAACATCAGACAGTAAAATCCAAGACTGTGGTACGGGTGTCAGAAGACAAGATAGCTTAATGCACAAAAGCTTTTTGGGACAGAATTTGGAAAATAAATGCAGCTGGAAAACAGCCATGTGCTGGTTTGTGCTCAGATTAAAACTAGGTGCATGGTGGACATGGACAACTTCTGCACCTGATGGACTGACATAACAAGCTCTATTTCCAAGCACCCCAAAGGAATGGCAAGGCAGATTCAGTAAAGTCCACTAGCTGGAGCAGATGCAAATATTAGTTGTTGCTGTGAGATTTGGAAATTATGGGGTTCCAAACATTTAATGTTTGTTCCTGAAGTCAAGGCCTCAAAGGAAAAGTGTGATAAATTTTAGAAGTTCTGCACACTTTTCAAGATTCTTAACCAGTACAAACTCTGTCAGAGTGTCCATATTTATTTTGGAGGCTCTGTAAGCTGAACTCCTTTGGGAATTTATTAACTTTATGCCTTTAAACCAGACAGCAGTGTACTCAAATCTGATCTGGTGTAATCTGACACAGAAAACTCTGAGAATTGAGTCAGATTGGAGCCTAGACCAAGTTATTCTGCATGCTAATGAATTTATCTTTCAAATCAGTCCTTGTACTTACTCTTTCACCTCAAACACTGCTTCAAAATTAATTAAAAGTGCTCTGAACCTTCATACTCACTAAAAAAAGTTGATGTCAATGTCACAGATTTCTCTTACCTTGCCTCTTACTTTCCTGTGTATTTGAAACCTACCCAGGCTTATTGTGAGCTTTCCCAGGGCCACATGCAACATGTCCTGGGGATTATTTTTATCCTATCTGAATTTTAGGACCAGACTGATGATCCTAACAGTCCTTAATTACCAAAAATGTCTCTCTGTTACTTTTATTTTAGCTTTGTCTAAAATATCTCTCAAGCTGCATTTGCTTACCCCTAAAGTTTGTTAGCTGTAAGTGCTGTAATAATCATTATAAGGAAGAAAAATGCTCTTTTTTTTCTTTTTCCTGGCATAGTGAAGCTCAGAGTAGATTATATAGATGTGGTTTAAATGTTACAATATACAAAGTTCAGAAAATGTTGTTGTTGTTGTAGTCCCTCCATTAATGAAATATCACTTTGTGCATTTGCCTTTAAGGTTGGCAGTCATAAACCATTTAGTAACGAGTTCAAGTTAAAGTTTAAACTAATAACTCTATTTTTAAAAAATAAAAAACCCAAAAAAAGACAAGACAAGCATGATTCTGGGTTACATGGCATTTTTAGCCATAGTTTTAGTCAGTTGCTTTGAATGTTCTGCTCTCACGTTCTGTCTTTACTTGAAAATCACATTTTCATTCATGCATTCAATGCTTCTCCATGTAAATATTAAACCTCTCCTCAGTACCATGCATTTTTACAAATGTGCATAGTATCAAGGCTTGTTCTTTTATTACATTTAAACATTTAGCTGGCTGTGTTTCCCCATCCCACGATGATATAGCTCCCATAGCCAGACGATGGCACTGTAGGCTAAAGAACACACCTGCCAGGAAATCCTGTCTCCTTTTTAAATGGAGTAGGTGTTGGGTTTATTCCTCACCCCCAACGACTTCATTTCATAATAACTTCTAAGTTATTTTAAGGCCTGTTCATCCTCAGCAGAAGCCATGGTCTGGGTTCTCCATTATTGTACTGTCACTACAGCTCTTCTGGATGTTTATTGGACTCGGTTTAGATCTGATACAACACCAAAATAATTTTTTTCTACTGCCTGTGTATTATTCTTTAATGTGGTGAATCCTCACTCCACTAAAACTAATTTTGTAAGCGTTTTTCAAAATAAATTTAATAAAAAATTGCTTCTCCCAAGCCATTCTTCTTTCTACTTCTTTTCTTTGCTGTTGTTTTATGTAGCAAAAATGGAAACATTCCAATGGCCACATCTCTGTAATTCATTAAAATAGCTGGAACTGTAGTTCCATGTTTATATGTTGCATCAAATCCTTGTGTGTGACAGCAGCTGCTCTTTCTCTCTGAATCACACAAGAACCAGGCAATGAAGAGATTAAATTGACTTAAGGCATTACAAAATGCAGTTTACTTTTCATGCTGGCCTCTGGAAACTAGTTCTAAACATTATTTTTTACACTTCAGCCTAAAATGAGAGCACTTTTTGTGACCAAGTGTCCTGACTGTGACAGAAACCTCAGTGCTTTTCTTTCACTCTTTCACCTCCCTCCTCCTTTTCTCCCCAAACTCTTGATGTCATTTAGGCATTATTTGTATGAGATTATTTTATTAGAAGGAGAGGATTACTGCTGGATTTATGTATCTTGATAAGGATTTGCTTCTTATTTATTTATTTCTGTTCATAATGAGCAAAGAGAAGCTGGGGTAGCCAATTCTCAAAGCAGGAATATGAATGATATCACAAAACCAGCTTGAAGGATTTGGTGATAAGTAGGTGAATTGTTCTGGGATGATGCTTTTGAAAACAGTTTATTTTATTTTACTTTTGTAATAGTTATGATGAAATTATTTCATAAAAGCAATTCTATTAATTTGTTCAAGCCACAAGTGAATACATTACTAAACTGAGAAGCACACCTCAACCCCCACCATTTCTAAAGCTTTGGATTTTGCTGAGATTTGCTTTGCTCTGTAATATGATTGTTATGCTTAAGCATATTTATTTGAGCAGGTTTATTACCTGTAATAGTGGGGTTTATTTAATTTTTTTTTTACTTATTGCTGTGTGTCTGATTGCCAAACAACTTGGGCTCTCACAACAAGGTTGCTGTTACAATATTGTTCACAGAAAAACATTTGCACATGAGTCCCTAAGGGATGGGCTAATACACAATGCTTGACATTTATATAAGGGAGGGTGAAATTAGAAGGCATTCTTTTACTGTGCAACTGCCATGTGAAACTCCTGGGGATAGAGCAGAGACCCACAACTATTAACTTGCCTTTTCCAGGCAGTCGATGAAAGCCTGGCTGGTGTGGCCTGCAGGGCACAGCACAGGACCTGGCTACTTAGCCAGGCATTTATTTACAGCATCTGGGGGACTTGAAGGGGATTTTTTGACTGGCAAGATTAATAGCAGGTGGGGGGGCATAAATGCCATGGCTGTGTGTAGGGAAAGCTGCTTTTTTTCTGTGGGCATTACAATAAAGCAGTTTTTAGTAATAAATCAGAGCTTGCCTGACCTGTGTTACTCCCTCTAACCTTTGTGGCAGTGCTGATGTGATAATGTGCATTGTCTCACAGAGTGGCTGCTCTCCACACTTGCCAATGCAATTCCATGTACCACAGAAGCACATTTGAAGTCCAAGCTCAGTTGCCATTTCTGGCATAAAATTTTTTGTCAGAATTTTCAAGCCTGGTGTTGCAATTATTTACACACAGCTGTTTATAGTCTATGGAAAGGGGAATTCTGGTTGTTAGACACATGAATGACATCCAGCTGCACTCTGGACACAGCTGAACAGTCAGTTCTTACAGAAATTGGAAGCTGTGAGTTGACTTGGTTCAGCTAATTGTGTGCTCAAAGGAGTCCATGTGTGTTCCATGCTAACTGGAGTCGCTTTTATGTCTGTCTGTCTAGAGATGTGATTAACCCAAATGGACCTGTGATACTGACCTTGGAAATCTAGAAACTTGTGCAACAAAGCTCAGAATGTGCAAATTTTATAATGAAGTTTGCCTTGCTTGATGGGGTCTTGTGGATGCTTCTTTTTTTGTGTGTGTTTTTTTATTGTTTTTTTTTGTATTCCTTTTACTGGGTTTTCTAATCTTTATTCTCTCGGTAGGTAATGTAAACTCATTGGTTCATAGTCTTGTTTATTCAAAGTTTCTACTTCCTGCTTTTGTCTCCTCAGGCTGATTTTTATTTTTTATTTGTACTTAAGAATCTGTTAAAAAGTTAGGCTAAATTTAGGGATGTGTCACCCTTTTGTAACAGTGCTTCTCAAAGGAATGTAATACATGGTTATGGTATTTTCCAATTATTCAATAGACTATTTAAGGTTTAATGAAGTTGAAATCAAGGGCCAATGACATTTTAATATGGATGAGAAATTTTGGTGTCTGGATGTTGTATTTTGAGTGTGTTGCTGAGCTGAGCTGGGAGTGGAGGTGTGCACTGTGGAGTTACCATTTACAGCTTTTAACTAAATTGTTCTTAATTGCATTTCTATTACTACAGTGAGTACTCGGGAATCCTGAAAGATCTTTCACATGAATAAGTCATCCAGTGGTAATAAATATTTACCTGTCATGAAGTGGGATATTTAAAATATAAACAAGCTGGCAGAGATTCAGTGTTACATCAGGGAGTTTATCTTGCAGAAAAAGAAATAAATGATATCTTACTAGGGCTTATCTTCAACTTAATATTTCATGCTAAGAGCTAGTCAGTGAAAAGCGCTTCCTAAAATGTCTCCCCACTTTTTATTTTAGTAATTAAGACAGTTTAATTCTTTTGGAAAATACTGAAATGACTGTAGAGTGCGAGGGCTGGATATTGCCTGGAGGGAACTAATTACCTGCTTGGTGACTTGGATGGAGAATTTGGCTGATTGAGGAAGAATTCCTGTTCTGTTCTACTTAGGAAAAGTCTTTAGTCTCCTGCTGCCTTCCCTGGCACAGGTTCCCAGAGCAGCTGGGGCTGTCCCTGCATCCCTGGCAGTGCCCAAGGCCAGCTTGGATGGAGTTTGGAGCACCTGGGACAGTGGAAGGTGTCCCTGCCATGGCAGGGGTGGCACTGGGTGGGCTTTAAGGTCCCTCCCAACTCAAACCATTCTGGGATTCCATGAGTTTCTGATGATCTGGTTTTTCTCTGGGGATTTTTGTGCATGACTTGTTCCTTTTCCTGTGTAACCTCCGAGTACAACTTGTAGCTGTGAAACCTCAGGACAGGTAAAACTGTTTATTAGGTCACAGAAAAATTTTGTTTATTTATTATTCCAGAACCAGCTCATCATATAGGGACATAAAAATGGTTATTTGGAACTGTCATAATTTGTCAGGCACACGCAAATCTCCTTTAGAATGATCCCTGGGATGTGTTTTTGTTTTTATTTGAAGAAGACAAATTATATTGTTGATGTGAGATGTGTGTAATCCTCAGCTGAGGCATTCTTTGCATTCAAAAAAACCCTTCTGCCACTGCTCACTAATTCAAGTTTCCTGTTTTCTGTGTGTGATGATAATGTGAGTCTAATGGTTCAGCCTTGTAAATTTGGTAAATATATTGGCGAGGCCTTTTTTTGCAGCAAATAACAAACCAAAAATGCTGTTCTTCAGACAGGGGCTCATCTGAGAAATGGGAGGGGCAGGAAATCAATTCTTCTTATCTTTACCAATTTCTTATAGGAAATAAGAATCTCTTTGAGTTGACACAGATTAATTATACAGATTATATCAGTTGTCTTCATCAGAAACCCTTGCTAGTAAATCAGACTCTCTAAAATGTTTAATATATCAGCCTTTTTAGCAACTTCTTTGACAAAACAGTATTTAATTTGTCTCTTTTTATTTTATTTTTTAAATTATTGTTTTATTATTGGAAGTTTTTGTAAAGGGGATCCACTAAATTCAAACTGAAAAATGTAAAATCAATCCTGACACTTAATTAGATGTTCCAGGTTCTCTTCAGTATGAACATCAAAAGCAACTGATATTCTGTGGTCATGTAATTAAAAAATTCTCTATAGCTGTCCTTTAAAGGTTTTGTTTTATTTAGATATACATTTTAGTGCATTTATGGAAATATGCAGCTTACTTAAAAAATCTTCATCATTCTTACACTGGCAGGCTTTATACATTATTTTTAATGAAATAATCTAAAAAATTAGAAATTAAATTAATTAGATTAAATTAGAAATTGCTTTTGGAAATTTTTTATCTCACTCAATTCTTGTGTACTGAAAAGTAAGCAAATGGTAAAAAAGAATTTTCATTTCTATCTAGTGATAAAAACACAAAGCAGTAATAAATGTTTTTTATTTATTACTGGTGGAAGTGCCCTGTTGTTTCTGTGGTGGTAGCAATACCATTTCTCAGCCATGTACTGGGGCCTCTTTGGCCATCTTTGGGGTGCTGTGGGTTACCTGGATGTTGGACATTATCTCTGGCACAATTATAACATTGTACTGCTTTATTTTACACATTAAAGATACAAGTGATTTAAGAAAATAATTCTTTTTTGTGGGTTTTGTTTTTAAGGTGCTGTAAAGTGGAATCTCAATTTTAGTGTAATTGGTTTTCTTGTAAAGGAAAAGTCAAACACCTTCAGTGTTCTAACAGAATATGTTAAATTGTTTTATGAAGAATAGATCTTTTTTAAATGTTTGCTCGAGCACGTTATTCCAGACATAAAATGCTGACTTGGATTCAAGTGGAAGCAGGAAAAGAGAAGCTAATGGTGAGCCTGTACCATGAGTTTTATTCAGCATGCCAAATGACTCTGTGTGTTGTGATTTTAGAATTCCCTCTGCACAAGAGGTGTGTGGCTCATCTGCTGCCAACACACAGCAGGAAAAGTGAGGGACATTTCCAAGGAGCTTTGGGCTCTTCAGTCATTCTTGTGTTCTGATTTCATGTGAAACATTCTTAACTGGCTGGCAGTTTCTGGATGGCTGTGCTGGTGTCTAGAATAATGGTTCTGTGATTGTTTATAAGGGAAGGGTTTCCTTTTGTCAGAGCATTCTGGTGGAGGGCTGCCTGTCCCCAGGAAAAGTGTCCCCTGAAACACTTTCAGGGCTTCAAACAGAAAAGAGTTTAGAACTGCTGACCTCCAATGCTCTCTGCAAAATTACCTGTTGTAATGGGGGGAGTATGATGGTTATGATTGGGGAAATAAATGTATTTATTATCAGTATGCAGATTTTTTAATGTTATCTGATTGCTGTGCATTGAAGAAAAAAAAAGGAAATAAAAGGGGAGAGTTTAGCTGTTTTGCTCTTAAGTTTTCCTATATATTTCTCTTTGCTAAATTGATGAGACATGCATAGTTCCAGATAAAACATGCAAAATACTTAAGTGCATGGAAGAAAGAGAACAATATTTTCACAATCCGTTTTCCCCTTATAAAGCACCAAGTTGATATGGTTTAACTGTATTTTTTCCAGCTAATTCAATATAGAAAGCATCACTTACTATTAAAAAAAAAGAAAAAAAAAGAAAAAGAAGAAAAACTAAGGGGGAAAATCTGTATAAGATTTAAAAGAATGCTTAATAGGAAAAAAACTGACTAATTTCTGGGAGCAAATAAACATATCTGCACAAATTTATTTTGATGCTTACTATGTACAGTTTTCATATTACACTGTCAACTGAGGTTATTGCACATGTGGAGGAATAAATATATTTACACTGGCAAAGATTTTACCCCCTAGATGCTGGAAATAAGCACCAAGACTGAGGTAAGTGGGGATAAGAGTGTTTTCAGTTTTTTGTGGTTGTCTGTTCATAAAACATAAGATATGTAAAGTGTTTTCTAATGACTCCTTTCATAAACTACAAAGTCTACAAATGCATTTAGTTATTTGCTGTTGATAATTCTATACTAAATCAAAAATTACTGCATAAAAACGCTTCCATAAAGCCAGCTCAGCCTTTTTTAAATGATGGTCTGGAAACAGGAGATCCTTTATTCTTGTTTTTCCTTGGAGTAATGAAAAATGAAAAATGTTGTGGAAATGTCAAAAGCATCATCAGGAATAAATCCTGGGGGGTGGTTAATGAAACTTTGGTGCCTGGTGGCGAGCAGCAGGCCCCCAGCTCTCCAGCAGGCAGCACCAGGACGCTGGCAGCAGTCATAGCTCAAAAACTCTGTGCCACATTCCATCACTGATTCCTCATTTTCTCCAAGTCTCCCAGGCACGTGGCTCAAGCTCTGGAGCAGGAAGCCCCAGCACTACCAGCAGATTTGTAGCTGCCTGCACCATGTATTAAAAACCATAGGACTTGCATGAGTTATGCTGTTTGTTCTGTGCCACAGCTTCAGTATTTAATGGATTGTATAAACAATGTGTGTGTGTAATAACTTAAAGTGAGATTTTGGTTGGTTTTCATGTTGTCAGACATGCACTCTGTGCTGGCACAGTTGCACTGAGACACAGCTTTTGTTAATGGAATAACAAGAACCTGAACAGAAAAGTGAAAAATAAAGGATATGAGGTCCCAGAACAAGACAGTTAATAGTTCAGGAAACTCATTTCTTTCTGTTGTAAAATCCAAACTACTTATGTTGGGAAGTATGTCTCTGCTGAGGAAATGAAAATTTCTCCTGACAATCCTGGCTAGTCAGAGATAGATGCCTGCATTCCCTGGTTTTAAGGGCAGGAATGCATCCAGCCTGGCTGACTGAGGAGCAGTCACCACAATTCCATCTCCACGTGGGATGCCCACAGGGCTGACACAAACATGCTGCAGGACAGGGCACGGGTCCTGTGCCATTTACACTCCTGCAGTCTGAGATCCAGCAGGAATATCTCCTCTGCCTGCTGCCAGCCTGAGCCTTTCTGAGAAGGGCCTTGAGCTGGAGAATGCCCTGGAGAATGTTTCCCCCTCCGTGGGGAAGGCAAGGGCAGGTGTGTGGCTGTCATCTTGAGAAGTGGCTCCCTGGTGCTTGTTCTCAGAGAGAAATGTCACCATCTCTTGTTGAGTACTTCTATGGGGGTGTGCTCATGTATTTAACACTTGGAATGACGTGATTTATTCAGGAAGGAAAAAGAGCATTTTGAACTCCCAAATACCGGTTATGTTTGAAGCCAGGAGGTGGAGAGAGAAGTGGAAATGGGTGTCCACAGCTCTGTCTGAAACCAGATTCCGGTTTTTCTGCCATTGTGGCTTGGCCAGTTGCTGTCAGGGGAAAAAAATCCAAGCTGGGCATCTGTTCCTTGGAACTTGTTAAGATAATGGAAGCAATGGGAAGGCTCCTGAGGGACCAAGCAGCTCTGTGTGTAACCTCCTGGGCTGGGTTGTGCTGTGTTTCCAGGAGTGCATATACAGGTTTTACAGCTAAATTCAGAGATTTGCAGTTAGCTTTCAGGGACAGATCTAAGTTAAAGAATGTGCATTGATTTAAAGCTATCATACTTCAGTTGAAAGCTAGAAATCAGCACTTTATTCCTTCCCTCTAGCAAATGGCAATCTGTCTTTATCGCATTGTTAGATTTTTCAAAATTATTTTCAATCCTAAATATCCAGTATGTTTTTGTTGCTCAATTTATGCAGAACTCTTACCTCTATTCTACTGAGAAACCTAAGAATTTCATTAAATACTGAGCTATCTGATGTTCTCTTATTTTCTAAGATGACCTGTTATCTGTTCCTTCTTTTAGCTGATTGATATAATGTTTTAATGTTTCAGTATGCTTTTATCGAAGGAGAACATCTCTTGATCCCACATTAAAAAACAGTTTGTGGTGTGTACTCACTATATGCAAGGTGACTTCAATAGTAACACCTATTCAAATCTGTCATTATCCAAATAGAAGTGGAATTATTCATACAAGTTTATGAAAAAATATTTGAACTTTCTTTTTTCGTCTGCAGCTTTCCATATATTATATACTACATCTGGGAAATCACCTGAATTATTCATATTTATTTCTTTAAATCTTGTCAGACCACATTTTCTGTGCCTTACATATAGTCCATCATGTATTTTTCTTTCTTGTTGATATAGGAACATCTTGTCCTATTATTGGTGAAGGAAAGTGTTAGATGGAGAGTTTGGCAAAGGCTTTCTCCCAGCTACTAGATGAGTAAAGTGGTTTCAGAGTCACTCAAATTTATTTTCTCAAGCTTTGCTGTCTCAGTAGCTGTAAGGTAACATCCCTCTTGTTTGTCTCCAGGGAAGGAAACCCAGTCCTGCCATATACAACAGCACCAGACATGAGCTGATAATTGTTGGAAATAACTTCAATATTTAGTGTTTCTAACCTGGGGAGGTTTCTCTGTGAACAGGTTGCTGGGTGTGCTCTTTCTTATATTTGGGCATGTTAGCATCAATTATACACTTGGTTTGATGGTTTTAGGATATGTAAAACCTTGAGTAATATTTCAGCTGCTTGACAGACAGTGTGGAGCTTAGCAGTGTTTTTGATATTGGCATCTCTCCTGTGGAGGTAAGGGTGGTGGTTCTTTTCATTGAACTGGCAAAGAGCCAGACTGACTGAAGAGCAAAATATGATCAATGGAAATTCAAAGAACACATTTTAAAATAAGTCAATTTGGTAATTACAAGTCGGTGTACCAGTAGATTTTCACAGCAGGGAGGACAGCAGGGAAAGCAAAGAGTGCTAATTTTATTTTAATTAAGCTTTTCTGTTAATCAGGATCAGAGGATTCTGTCACAAAGTGGGAGAGAAGGGGCTGTGTGATGATAAACTTGCTCCACACTTGACTCGGTCAAGTGGCTCCCATTTTTCTGTGCTTATAGCATGAAGTGTTCTCAAGGGCTGCTGAAGGACCTCTTCAGGTTGGGAATGAGCATTCAAAGAACAGGATACAGCTCTCTTGATCTCTCTTTAGTTCTAGGGCTTTGACAACTTTCAGCAAGCTCACAGGGAGGGCTACCACCCTTTCCCTCCCAGAAGGAGAAAAATATTAGTAGACAGAAGAGTCCTGTTTAGAGGGTAGGTGGAGAAAACATAGATTATTTCTTTTTTCAGTTTTGATTGTTAGAACTCTCTGCTTAAACAAAGGACTCTGTATAGTTTGCATCAGCCTTGTGAGAAAAGTCACTGTGATTAGACCTGAAATATTCAAATCTTCTGTAGTTCCCAGGCCCTCTTAACTCCTGGCTGTGGTTAGAAATTAAGAGCTGTTTGCTTATGTATGCATATTTTGTATGAATAAAGAATTTTTTTCTCTGTATAGACCAATTAGTAAACAAACCCCATTTTTATAGAGGAGATTGTTTTGGGTAGCTGTGGTTTGGGTGTTACATGTGAACGTGCCTGAGCCTCAGCAGAGGCATTCAAAGAGGAGATCCCTGGTAATGATGTGCCTTTTCCAAGCTGACACTACTCACAAACACACTAATACAAAATAAATGACTGGCCCAGGTTTTAGCTTGGGTTTGCAGTGTGGCTCTGGTCTCCTGATCCACACCCCAACAGGCTCCCTCAAACTGATCAAGATTCATAGTAAAGGCAATGTTTATTTTTTACAGAACTCCTAAAGGACTCTTCTGTTCTAAGAACTAGCTGTGGGCTCACTGTTCTCTTCTAAAATTTTCTGAACTGCCTTACCAAATACTTGAAAGGATAAGAATAGTAAACCTATTATCTGATAATTACCTGCTGCAGGCTGACTACTCATTTGCATGTTCTGATTCTGGCTTTGCATTATATAATTTTAATCTTTTGATAATATTCCATTTACGAAGGGACTTGGCTTTTTTTCCTGGTAACCACACTATCAAAAAGCTGTTGCAAGATGTTCTGGATCCAAATGGAAATGTTTGATCCAAATATGCCAGGGAGCAAGTGGGTTTCAATATCCCAAGCTAAGCCCGTAGTTGTGGCACTCAAGCAATTTTGACTTGGAGCAGACTTTTCATCAGTGAACTCAGAATGAAAAAGAAACATCAGAACTCTCTTTTGGCAGATTCTTTAACCAATGCTGAAATGAATTTTAGAAGGCAGAAGTAGGGGTTCTTTGTTAAGTTACTCTAAGACAAGTCATTGAAAGCATAAACCAAAGATTTAGCTGGGATATAGATTTCCTAATAATTAATTGATTAATCATGGAATGGGAGCCTCTTCCTGAGGTTTCAAGGCTTTCTGGATTCTACATATCAGCTTTTCCCACACTGTTATCTCAGGAAGTCAGGAGGGCCCTTGTTTTAATGAGCTGTGTAAGGTATTTGTGTTTTGAGTTCATGAATTCTCTTCTTGTTAGGATAGTGTGTTCATAGGTTTTAGTTGTGTGCAGTATCATTACATCAGATAATTCTGCACAGATAATTCATTTCCATGATTTAGGATGTTCTTAATTGCTTTACTGAAGGGAGATTGAGCACCTTTTAACCAAACAGCTGAACGATTTGCTATGACAATTCTGCCACTGTGCATTCACTTAATTTCCAATTAATCAAACATTCAATAAATCATTAGTATAATTACACCTGCTCAAATATTCCTACCCCAGCACATTAGCTATGCTCAGGCAGACTCTTTTACCAGCTGTGTGAATGGATTCATTTGTCTGACCCAGTTGGTTGCACGTCCTTGCTTCTTATGAGCCTTGAGAAATGATAGGGCAGAAATTTTAATTATTTATAATACCAGGCATTCTTTTGATTCGTTGTTCATGCTTTTTCGCTTGGCTGCTCCTATAGCAACTTAAAACAAACAGCAGTGCAATAGTGGCTGGTTAATTTCTGAAGATTTTGAAATCATTTCCATTCCCCTGCTGTGCCACTTTCCTAATTACACCGTGTCCCCAAGTGCGTGATAATTCCCTCATCACCATGCAGCGAAAGCACAGATGATTAAAACAGTATCGCCTGTGTCATAGAAATGTAACCAAAAGTGCATCCCCAAAGTGCTTTACTGAAAACCAGTCAACTGCTCCCAGAAACTAATTTTAGGATCTGTTTTTAAAAAACTGCACAAGAAGAAATCCAGTGATGCACGTTCAGAATATCCACGCAGTTGCACTTAGTGTCTGAGGAAGACTGAAACTGGAGGCACCTCTCAAGTGTTGAAGAAGGTAGCTCTGAAACACCTGTGCTATGTAGGTGTGTGTTGCTATTTGCTCCCCACACACAGATGAGAAATCTGAATTTCCTCAGGTACAAGAGGGATTACTCAGAATTTGTATCTACTGAATGCTGTAGGCTTTAAATCATACTTAATGTGTGTCTTTGTTGTGTGACTTAAAGCAAACAAACATGGACATGCAGTTGCAGTCTGGAATATTTTAAATAGGAAGCTCTTTAGGTGGGTGCAGACACATTTTAAATTGTGCAGCATAGGTTCTGTTGCTTCAAAAATAGATTTACTGGTTACAACTTGCCAGTATTTTATCTTTGAGTTAGGAATTGGAGGAGATTCATAATACTTTAATCCCTTAGTACAAACAGGTAAGATTTTTTATAATTAACTGAAGGTGTCATGATCCATCCAGATAGTAAAATAGGTTAACTTCCCCAGGCAACCCATTCCCTATTCTGTTTATACTTTATTTTCTTTTTACCGAATATGCTTTGTGCAACACTAAGGGGAAGTTCTTTAACCTGAAGGGAAAAGGCATCAAAGGATCTATTTTTAAAAAAATGGAGATGAGAGAACGATACAGTAATTGGACATTATTTTAATTGCTTAAACATTTGTCAAGTTTCTTTCTCATCTGTTAAAAAAAATATATTGGTAGAGTGCATCAGCACATGGGTTCTCTGACCCTTGCAGTCTGTTCAGAGCGCTGAGTGGAAAACGTGCTCTGGATAAATGTTTCTTGGCTCCCCATGGCATGGGGCCTTGCTGCTGTGGCTGACAGAAATGTCTTAGTGCATAGAAAACAGGGAGATTTATTTATCCATTAAGCTGCATTTGGTTTGGATGCTCTGCCCAATGTTATCGAGTGGAGCTTTCCTAATTGTTTGTTTACGTTTCTAATAGTGGCTCAGCATATGATCAGTCTGATGCAGCTGCATGGCTGGGCTCCAGTGGAACCCAGAAATCTTGCTGCAAGGTGTAGTTTGAGCATTCTGTGGATGCATGGATTTCCTGATTCAAAGTTTTAATGCCTTGTTTTTAGTTTCTCTTGCATTTCTGGAGTCATGCAATACAGTAACATCACCAGAAACACCTCCCTAACTTCACAACCTTGATTCCCTTTTGCTTCAGTCCTGAAAACTTTGGATCAAATCTATATTCTCAAAATTTCACTTCATCCATCCATATTTTATAGGCAATCATTACATTTCTTTTTAACAAATTTCACCCTCTGAAGCTGACAGGATTCTTTGTCTTAGGCATTTTATTTTAGTTCCCCTCATCCTGATCCTTTTCACACCTTCAAAATGTCTTCCCAAGTCTGAGCTCATTTAGCTTTACTGAAGTTTGTTGTAAATAATTTATTACCTTGAAACATAACAGTCTAGGAAATTAATCATCATAAACAACAGCACAGCTTTTAGTTGCCTAGGGACAGGGCCATAGCCTGCACAGAATCCTCCTCACCAGTTGAAAGAGGGATATAAAACTCCACTTTACTTGCCATCACAAGGTCCTCTTCAGGAGTTTCCTTAAGATTTACCTTGTTTCTTTTCTGGTTTATCAAGCACATTGTAATGTGTGGGTTATTTTTCTGAAGTTCTTCGGCAGTTTAGCAAAAGTATTATAACACTTGATTTCTTTTTATTTATTTTTTTTTTTTTTTTAATTGCTAAGGCTCTTTTGACCAATATTGTGTACCAGACCTTCCCTTCCCCAGCATCTCTCATCCCTCTGGGTCTGGAGGGGGACAGTTTAATTCCAGATTCACATTTTCAGAAATACCCTGCCAGTTGGTGATTGTTTTGAGCACTAAAAGATGATAGCTTGCAACTGGTTTGAAGCAAAATAAAACCTCCAGTAGACACAAACTTGGATTAAGCAGCCAAAAGAATTTTGGCACCCTTGTTTGTGTACCAGTGCTTGGGCAGTGACCTTCCTCTGACAGCTTCTCACTGCCAGATGGGGCCAGTTCCTAACTGGTGCATACTGGGAGTGCAAGACCTGTGTCCCTCCATGCCCAAAAGGCAAGGCAGCCTAGAGACAGCATGGAAGATCAAATGTCTGGTCCAAAGCCTCACTGCAAACCTCTGGCAGATCCTGTAACTCACCTCTGGATTATCCTGTGCCTTAATCAAAATCTGTTTGCAGCCACAGAATAAACAATACATTTGTTTGATGTCATCATTACCAATGCAAATATAATAAATTTTCAGTTCTTACTCCTGTCATTCACCTCCTTTCTGTCTGACAGCTTGAACTAACTCATAGTATGAAGCAAATAGTATCACAGTGTCACAGGTAGATATAGACAACACCTGAAGATAAAGCAAGCAGAAGTAAAAGTGAAAATATCCCTAAAATATGCTTAGAAAAGTTAGACACAAGTCTAAATTAAAAGAGTTTAAATATAGACACATTTAAGAATCACTCATCACTTGAACTGTAGAACATCATGTAACTCTATCATCTTGATGAGGGTAAATCAGAGTCCATCACCCTAAACTGCATTGGAAACAACATTTCCACTCTTCATTCTGCAGAAAAATGGCATTAATGTTGTTAGGATTGTCTAGCAGCAGTTAGCCATGTGCAGCAGTTCCTCAGCTAAAGCATGCCACTGTACAGACAAATCCATTTAATGCTATCTGCAATGTAAGATTTATTTCAAATGAAGGGGAATTAGCATCCCAAATTGTCAGATCTACTTTTCATGGACGGTTTCAACAAGCAGAAGACCACACTGGAAGCAGGCATCTAGAGGGTGGAAGAATCAAAAGAGATTTAAAGTGCCTCTCTGTGCATGTGTTTGTCCCCCCAAAACCTCATCCCTGTAACGCCCCTGAAAGCTGGTGGCAGATAACTCACACCTGTCAAGTCTTTCCACAAGCATTTGGAGAAGGGCAATATTTAAAGGTAGAGCACAGAAGGCTGAGCAAGAACTCCAAGGCTGCTTGGGACAAATTCCCCCAGCTCTTTATTTTGAAATCTATAACTATTATGATTTTTTGGATTTAATGTCAGATTCTAATATCAGCCAGATTTGTGTTAAGCCCTCTTTTTAAGATTTAAACTTGTATTATTTTCAATATTCTTTCTAAATATTCTTTCTAGAGCTGAAATGTGTCTGTGTAGCACCTCTGAAATCATAATTTATATTATATGGATGATAGTCTGAGGAATGAGTAGAATTTTTTGAGGACTACCTACACCTCCCAATATATTATCAGTAAAAATTGTTCTATGAGGTACTTATAAGACCTCCTAATTTCATATTAACAGTTGATTAAACTTAATAATACAGTGAGTATCATATCAAAGCATATAATTGTAAAATGCTTTGCCTTTGGAGCCCAGAGGAGTTTCTATGGTGATAACTTTAGAGGCTTATAAATGTTTTTATGTCTTTTTCTCAGATTATTAAAATTTTTATTATTTTAGAACTATGTTTGGATAGTCTACAATTAAATGAATTTCATGAGCAAACTAAATTAAAAGCCAGAGTCATCAATAGAGAGTGAATGATTTGGCCAGGGTTCCATTTGTGCTGGTTCTGTGTGTCCAGATGGGAGTTTTGCTTTGCCATATTCATCAGCAAGGAGTCTCAGAGCACCCTAACATCTGTGGGAGGCCTGGGCACACATTAGATTATTTCCAAACTGCAGTGAACAACCTATTTTTTTTCTCTCAGAAAGAGATGATGACTTTTGTACTGCACTGGTGGAGGGAGAGTGGCTTCACTGAGCCCAGAACGAGCAGGAGGAGTCAGGTTGTGCTGCAGGGTGGCAGAAGCAGCTGGCTGCTCAGTGATCTGCTGCTGCCCCTGCTCATGGCTTCAACTGATCTCCCATTCCAGAGGGAGCTTGGAAAGGCACAGACACAGGGCAAACACTTCAGAGCTTCCTCTGCCAGCATAAAGTAGCATGAAGTTAATTTCCATACCAGAAGGCAAAGCTCAGCGCAGTGATCAGTAGCTACTGCTTCTACAACTCTAGTACTGCAGTACTGCTCCTAAAGGATGTGATGAGCAAAATCCAGCAGCATTTCGGACAAGATCATCAAGTCTATCACTTCCTGCTGCTCCAGGAAGGGCAGAAAGGCTCCCAGACTGAAGAAGAAAGCAGAATTCCTTTGCATTACCTCAGAATCTGTGGCAGTAAATACCAAGCAGATTGCAGAAACAGGCAGATTTGCTGCTGACAGAAAGGGTGTCCATGCCAAGTTTGGGGATTTATTGAGGCATGTTTCACCCTGGGAGAAGTGAGAAGTGCCCTGACAAGGTCAGGTACCAGCTTGGCAAGGCCCAGCTTTGTGCCACTGGTCCCAGCTTGAGCTAATCCTGCCCTTGGGCTGGACATCTCCTGGCTGAGAAGAGCCCTTGCTGTGTTTGGCCTTCTGAGCCCTCCACCTCACTCAAGTCAAGACTTCTCAATCCTTACTCTATTTGTACCAAGAAATATTGACTTTTATGAAGTTACATCTAAAAGTAGTTTGTAAATATAGTCATATCAATTATTTTCTTTTTAAGTAAAAAAACCTTTTTAAGAGTGTTTTCAAAAGCTCATGTAACTCATTTCCCTCCAACTGAGGGGCCTGTTTTTATTGCAAGATTAATTTAGCATGGACTACTTTTTCATAGAATTTTTAAGGTGAAGTAATACAGTTTATGTTGGCAGAATCAGTTGGCGTTTTATATTTCTGTCTTTTAGACCAATGTTTTCTTACAATCTTGAACAGTGTGGGATCATAGGCATACATCTCATATCATTATCACCCTGCAATGCAAAAATCAAAACCAAAACCCAAACTGGAAAAAAAAGCAAGTACAAAACCCCAAACCAACCAAACAAAAAATCCCAAACAAACAAAAAGACCCCCCTGAAACACAAAAAATGCCCAAGCACAAAACAAAAGCAACATCAGCTTAACTTACATAAATAAATATTTATATTTTTAGGAGAAAAAGCTTTTTCCCTTGAGCATGACATCACATTTTTCTTGTGTTTATGGAAGTAAATGGTTTCTGCTGCACCATTTTGCCATAGGACAGATACAGTCAAGGATGATTCTGAAAAATTAATCCTGAAGTTCTTTGACTCCTGTCTTGAACTTGCTACTTTTAACTTCCAGGAGTCCCCCACAGTCATCACCTGTTCTCCCAGCTTCCTGCAGGGAGTCTGTGCTAGGGGATAAAAGAACTGTGATTTTTGTGACTCGAGAGAAAATGTAACTCTGTTTTACCGGTCCAGGAGGGGGCAGTAAATTGCTTTTTATTGTCTTTGGAATCAAGCCCAACCTTCTCTCACCATGAAAGGTTTTTCTCTTAAAAATAGCACTTTTCTAAATTAGAAACCAGTATTGTTACTCCATGATTTCTTAGCACTGTCATTGTTTTTAACTCCTTTTTCCTGACAGTCTTCTTTATAAAATAGAAAATTACCAGAACTTTCAAAATCAGTCATTTGTAGCTTTGATCTTCAATATACTCAAAATAATCTGTGCTATGATAGGCATTTTAAATATTAAAATTTCATATGTAATGTATTCCATTCTTTTGTCACTTTTGTTGAAAATACTCTTTTTTTTGAAGAGCACTAATGAAATGGAACATACTTTCCCTCTGTGCTAAAATAATCTTGTTTTCTTTTCTTTTCTTACCCTAATATTCATGTACATATGTATAAAAAGGAATCAAGCTGATTTTAAATACTCCCAAATTGCATGTTTTCATTTCTCAGTACATTACAGTGAAATAGAAATGACTATTTCTATTCAAAAAAATCTGGTTTGTATGAATGCGCATCATTTTTCTGGGCAATTTTTGGATTGTAAGTTCAATTTTTCTTACTTGGCTTGGAGGTAAAATGGAAATGATTATTGGCTCTGAGAGGGAGAGAACACAAGAACAGATCTAGTGCATATGACATTGGTTGGGGGAGGACAAGAAGCTGTTGCAGTCAGTGAATTCTTTGGAGTTTTGTTTTTGCTGTTGGGCAAAGTTATTAGCATGAAATTTCAGGTACAATTAAAGTGGTGTTGTGAGTCCAAATAACCTCCTTGAATGTTTTCACTGCTTATAATTGCTGTAATTCTCAAGAAGTTTCTGGGAAAAAAAAAATCCCACAAAACAATAATTGATAATACACTCATAGCTGGTCCAGAAATACATCCCAGAGGGAGCAGAAATGGCACTTTGCACTTTGATCCTCCTCGAATGGGATATTTTTGTAAGGTTTGTTGAGGTGGTGTTATTGATTATTCTCAATGATTATTAATAACTATTATTTAGGCACACATACTCATGAGCTGGCTGGGAGCTGATAAAGCCCTGGCTGTGGTGTTCTGAGCAGTGGAAATGTTGTGTTCAGTGCCCTCAGTGCAGTTTGTGCCATTATTTGGAAGGTGTTCCTCGTGCCCTGGGAGCACAGAGTGCTCCTGTGGCAGCACAGGTGGTGTCCCACGGAAATATTTGCTGTTTGTTTGGAGGATGAATCCACTGAAATATTTCCCAAACCAACTCTTTTTCTTTGAACCCTGTAATTTCTGTGTTTAAAATGTATTCAGCTGGTGGTTCATGACCCTAGTCCACCACAAACTGCAACAGTTTATTCCTTCTGAAGGACAAACTGCTGCCACAAAATTACTTTGCATTTCACTGCTTTTATTTATTGCTTGTACTACTACTATCATTATTATGCACTATAATGATTATTAAGTGAAAAAAAATACCCCAACCATATCTTCTTAATGCCATTTGTGGAGTTAGAGGGTGCTGATGGGAAAAGAAGTTATTTCATATGGAAATGTGTCTGAAATAAATTCTAGCCTACAAATTTAGAATAGGAGTGGGCTGGAAGAAAGTGGGAGAAACTTTGTGAGTGACTTGAATTAATAAATGAAGTATAGATTTTGAGTGAGTGCCAGCTCTGTTGAGTACAATAACTCTGTGTAGAGCTAAAACTCTCAGACCAAAGTTATCAAAATCAGGTGCCTAAAGTTGCATATGGAAATGTGATTTGATTCCCAGAGTGTGAGTCAGCCATGGCTGGTGTTGGGAGTTGATGGGAATTGCTTATGGTTCCCAGCTGTTAAATACAGACTGCTGGCAGACATTTCATTGCTTCCCATTGGATTATGGCAATATATGATGGGTCCCTATGTAACAGCATTCACTGATGATCTGTGACTTCAGTGACATTTATCCTCCTCCCTTACTTTTGTTTTTTAAGGTTGAGGACCCAAGCACTCGATGATTTTAACTGTCTTAACTTAAAAGTAATGTCATAAAATATACTTATTTAGGATATTTTTTTAATATATAATAGCTAATAAATACAGTATTTCTTTCCAGTGTTTCCTCAAAAGAGAAGGAAAACCTCTGGGGCTTACAGAAGGGGTTTAGCTAAGCTGTGTTTTAGGTCAGCTGGGAGGCACTCCAATGGACTCCTAAGCACATTCCTTTGAACAATCCCCTTTCTTTGTCTGCTGAGGAGCTCTTCATTACTCCATGCTTGTGTTCTATAACCTAAAGTTTTCCAAGTTTCCCTGTGAATTCAGAGTGAGGGATCTCACGGGCCTCTGCTGCACTGTATTTCAACTCTTGTGCCCTGGCAAGAAGAAATCAGGGAGCTTGGATTATACATTTCATGAATTTTATGGCTTTATCATTCCTTACCCATATTCTTTACTCTTTAGAAATGATGTATCCTTAAGCAGCAACACTACTGAAGCTATTTTTAAATCACTGTTGAGAATTGCTACATACCAATATCATGCATTTTTCATTAATCTAATCTTTTCAAGATTTCTTTAATTCTTGCTTGACCTGAAATGCTTCCTGCTACATTTTATGTGTGGAATCGCTAGTAGTGTTTTACTACCTCTGACTGGAGGCACACGATGGTACTAGAATACCAATTACATTCATCAGGACTTAGAAAATTCAGTAGTCAAAGTGGGGAAATGAGCTTAAGCACAAACTCATCAAAGATGAACTTCAGTCCATTTTTCATTTTATAGTTTAGTGTTAAAAGAGATAAAGATACTGCGTTCTGAAACAGTGGTACATAGCAAATAACCTGTTACTTACAAAACAACATGTCATTATTCTGTATTAAAAAGGGTCACTTTTAGTTCCTTCTGTCTTCATAACTTCCTAACTATAGCTAATGTCTGATATTGATTCTGAATAATTTAAATCACAGTAAAATTGGGTTTTCATGACAGTCAGTCAGAGACATTTTATATTTAATGTTCATCTAAAGAAACATAGTGCCTTCTTACCTTCTGAATTTCAAAGCCATTAAAGTAATTGCAGGTCGTTAAGCTAAATTTCTTTGAATAATCAGGACAGTTAATCTAATTCATACACCATTCAAAGCAATGAGCAGGAAAGATGGGAAGGCTAGGCATGGATTTTTGAGAGATTCACCTGGTGGATCTTCAGATGTGCTCACCAGCATTTCCTCAGGACTCACCCTCATGCTTCAAACTTTTGGAACTCAAATTGTGTTTTGCTTTTGTCTTTTTAAAATGCATGGTCTTCAAAAGAGAGTAGGCTTAAGAAGATTTTCTTTCCCTTGGACTACCCAAATCGGTGTGTAGTCATAGAGATCTTGATTGTGTTCTTGCAATGTGTTTTACCAGAACTTGCTTTATGGACATGTAAACTATCACAAAAACATTCCCAGATGATGTCCCATATTTAGCAAGTGTTATGATTTAGTGTGAAGGAAGCTGGAATGTAAGTGCATAAACAAATAGCATCTAAAAATAAAAGTGTCTAAGGTCTTATGGGGAGAACAGATACATTTCATCTCTTAAGGTTACAGCTCGCTTATTTGGAGGTAGAAAATGAGGGTAGGGCGGTGGGTTGGTGATGGAACAGACTTGAAGCACCTGAGTTTCAGACAAAGGCAGTGTGTGTCTGTCAGGCTCTGCCCATCTCTGCAGTGCTTTCTCAAACATCCCACCCTCCCCATGAGCCAAGGACACAGTAAAACCACTGACTGTCTCTAATTGCCTGCTTCATTAATGAGCATGATCTCCGAGACTAGAAAGCGAGAGTTTGGAGTCTTGGGGGTTTGGAATGCTTGGTGTGGCCTCCTGTTTGAAGGAGAACAATGGTTTGGATCCCTGTTCTTCGAGCTGAGCTAAATGAATGCAGTTCATGAGGTGAACAAGAACCAAACAAATGCTCCTGAGGGTAAAAAAGGGGAGTGTGGGCCTTGTCCATGCTTTGGTGTCCAACAGGCCTGCTCTGGAATGAGGATTTCATCTGAACGATGAATTCCATCAGTTTGAGCCTTAGCAAGCAAACAAAGGATGTTTTGCACATCCCTGTGCTGCTGCCATGCCATAAAGGGGCCTGGGACTGTCCAGGGCTTCAGGATCCCTGCATTTGGGGGATTTGGGGGATTTGGGGGTGGCAGCTCCTCTCCCTGTCCCTCTGCTCCCTCTCAATGCGCTCACTAAGGTTCTCTCTTTGTAACCTCTTGCATCTGCCTACACCTTTTGCAGCTGTGTTTCATAACTGGGGATTTGTACTCACACACACTGCTTTAAATAACTTCAAATTTTCATGACAATAGACTATGATAAAATTAAGATTTTTTTATTTTTTTTTTTGTTCTCTAAGGAAAGCCAGAAAGCAGCTGCATTATTTTTATTCTTCATAGGGATTACAATGCACTTTAAAAAGAAATCAAAAAAAACCTCCCACAGACATTTAAAATTAAAAAAAAGGGCAACCCCCCATCTTTTCATACCCAAGACACATGACCAGGAAAGATTTTTAGCTCATTGTCTGTCAAGATATCATGGAGTTTATTCTTGGTGGGAGATTTTCAGTCAAGATAGCACTGGTGGTTTTGACTTTGCTTTTGGCTTGATGTTAATTATAATTAATGAGTTTACCATTCTTTTTGTAAAAGGTATTGAGTGAACCCTGAATTTCTTATTACTGTTCTACAGAGTCTAAATATGTCTTAGACACTGAGATATTTTCCACAGGTGTCATGTGTGCTCTGTAAAGAACTGATCTGTAGTCTTGCAGTGTAAGCAAGTTAGATGTGTATGTTCCAAAAATGTCTTTTGAGTTTTAGTACCAACTATTTATATTTTGAGATTTGGTGACAGGATTTTCCTGTAGGACTCACCTTGTTTCTTAAGCATACTCACTAGATCTACATTTGATTTTGTTTACTTAGTAACTGGATATATTAGGTAACTTCAGTGAATTCAGTGGGACTTAGCTCCCAGCTTAGGCAAGATTTTCAGCACTGATTTGAATGGAATTGGCTCTTTTTGTTTTATATTAGATTTGAATAGTGGTTTTTTTTTCAAGCTTAAGAATTAATACAAACTAATTATAAGAACTCCTGCTTTGAATTGCATGTTCTTTTGATAAATTTTCAAAAGTATTATTGAATAGTGTTTTGAAACCACTGTTATGTCTTTAGAATATGAGAGAATGCACTTAGAATGGAATGTTATTTTTTTAATTCTACTTATTGGCTTTTCATTTGTTTTAATTTTTGGTCTATATTCTCACTTTTATTGACATAATATCTGAAAAACACTCAAATGCACGTTGCAGCACTCAGCTATGTAATCTTGACCACTTAAATAGGGCAGAATATTTTCTTTCTATTCTATGTCTAGTCAGTCAGGTACATTTTACTGTAAAAATCTTGAAGACAAAAAAAAAAAACCAAACCAAAAACAAAGGCAACATTCAATAACTTGGAGCTAAATGCATGTGGGGAAAATATATAAATTATTCCCTAGAGTTAAATAATGGATGTATTTATTACCATGCTATGTAAGTGCCACACTTCACACGTGATGTTCTCTGGAATTACAGCAATGATGTGCTGTACTTAAGCACATATATTTTAGTTATGCCTTTTGAATTCTTAGGAGTTCATTTCCCTTCCCTTGCTCAAAGCTAATGAATATTTTTTTCAACTGAGTTGACTTGCTGACCTGTTAGTTTTTGGTTTAACTTCAAAATTATGTTAATTTTTCAAATTCCTCTTGAATTTTCCTTGATTTCAGTCACCATTGCCTCCAAGTTTCCTTTGACCAAAATTAATAATTACATTTCATTATGCTCAAAGTCTGACCTTTTTAATCTGCATATTTCTTTTAGGCTATGCTGGCTTATTTCCACCGCAATACATTAGAATGGAAAACTATTAGAAATATTGATTTATCATTTATAATGCCCAAGTGATACATTGAAATGAAATTTGGATGCCATCCAGCCCTCAGATAACATTGGCATTGTTGGATGAAGCTGCATGATCTCATCCTAATTAATGTGCTGCTTCCATGTGAAAAGCACAGGGAAAATAGACCTGGGAGCTGGTCAAAAGTAGGAGTTCAGCAATGAAGGCTGTGAAGGTTGTAATTGTTCCAGTGTGCCACCTTTAATATTTAATATTCCACATACAGAGAAATTAGCGCTTGGCTTTCTCTGCCCTCTTTTTGTTTTTCCTCCTGCCTCAACATCCCCTTGTTCTGGAGCTGTTCTGGGTAAGGTGTGGTACATGTGCATAATGGGGGTTGATCCTATGGGGCACATCCTGCAGTGCAATTGGTGCAGCAAAATCTTCTTTGAATCAGGAGAAGTTCAAATCAAAGGAATTCAAAAGCATTTATCTCAACTTGTACGTGTTTTTCCTATGCTAAACCTGTGGTCCCCACCACCTCCTGCATTGCAGCACATCCCAGTACCTCCAGTCCTCTGGAAACTTCAGAAAATAAAGGTGTTTTCAGTTAGCATGTGTGTGCCCTCTGTATAGGGTGGTGTCTCTATTCATTGATTTTTGTCTTTACTCATTTATTTGAGCTTTTTTGCTACCAACCAGTCCAGCAGTCATCGGACTCACAGCCTTGGTTTCCATGCTGGCATTTTAGTTTATAAATGCTCTGTCCTTTTATCTGTGATGCTCCTGAAGCCTCCCTGGCTGCTCTTTGTTTCCTG